>NC_090250.1:34841002-34858502 GCF_037325665.1 Littorina saxatilis | reverse complement strand
CGGTTTAAGCGCGCTTCCGTTGTCTTCGTTGATTGTAGCCGATATCCAGTGTTTGTCAGCGATAGTGACAGTAAACTGCTAAGCCTTTGCACGTGAATCGAGCTTTGGGAGAGGAGTGATCGGTAAGATCAAGGTAAGGGCTGATCTTTTGAGAGTGGGGGTTGGTCTTGTCGGTTACTTGGCTGACTTCATTGTCTTATTCCGAAATCTTTCTGCGTGTTAAGAATGATGATTGATGGGACGCTTGGTTCAGTTTTTGTTCTGCTGTGCAGTTAAGACAGTTTTTTTTGTTTTTTTACGACTCTCACCATCTTGATATCAAGAAGTCTACACATTGCTGAACTAAGTTTTTTTTCTTTTGATTGTCTTATTATTATCCGTCCACTTCAGAGACCACTCTAGGTGGATGTACCTGTAAACTTTTGTTTTGGCTGAAATTAAATGTTTCACAATCTTATATTTCTTGGGTTTTTTACTTGGACAGATTTAGCTTGTTTTTGTAACGGTTTTGAACAAACAACAACTAAATTCTACACACGAGTAAGTAAACAGATATACATAGATAAAAAGCAAGGAGAAATGTTTGTCATTTGCGCTGTTTGTTTTCCCCGAAATCAGAAGCAAACAACAAACTCCCACAGCTGGCCAAAGCATTACAGATGGTCAGACAAACCAGAAGAGTTGTCCTCCAGTGGATACCAGCACACTGTGGGATACCAGGAAATGAAAGGGCAGATGAGCTGGCAAAAGAAGGAGCCGTGGAAGACCAACCTGAAAACAGTGTCAGCTTTAGTGAGCAGAAGACAATCATCAAGGCATTGATGAGGCCAAGGACAAACAGAGATGACTACCACACAATGTCCAGAGAGCAGCAAGTCAACCTCATCAGGCTGCGTACTGGCCACAACAGGCTCAATGCTCACATGAACCGAAAGTTCAAGCTAGCGCCATCACCAACCTGTGCCTGCGGTCAAGAGGACCAAACAGCGGAACACATCTTACAGCGATGTCCCTTACTAGATGAGGAACGAAAAGAAGTGTGGCCGTCACCAACTCCCTTGCAGACCAAACTATACGGCAGTCGACAGGAGTTGGAGAAAACGACAACATTTATCACCAGTGCTGGACTGATTGTGTAACCTCTGCGAACGCCAAGAAGAAGAAGAAGCAAACAGACAAGAATAGAAATTGAAGCACATTTATTAACATACAGCAAGACACTTAATTGGGTTTGTACTAAATGACATAAGCCTACATAATTATGGTAAACACATATGCTCATCAAAATATAGCAACTAGCGTAAAAGTATGATGCAAAAATTGCAACAACAAAATACCATTGTTATGTAAACCTCCTGTGAGGCGGAGTGGGGCTTTAATTGTTTGATTTTGTTTGTTACGGGTGTTTATATTCATAATTCAAATAATTCTTTTTACCAAATTCAGTCTGTAGCTCCTTTGGTCCATTAAGACAAAATGAAACAAGCTCATGACAGACGAACAAAAGAGACACATATCCAGCAGCACATGAACTTAGAGACGAGCACCACACACACACCCTCCACCCCTATCTTATCAGTTCCTATCACCCCAGACGTGTGCAACGGGCGCTGCTAGGCTGGAGAAAAGGGTGCCTTCTCTTCCCGCCACCCGGCTACTGCCGGATTAAACCCCGGACCAGCCACCCGGGTTACACTTTATTCGGGGTGCGCTATCGGGTGGATGATTTGCTACTGCTGGGTTTGATGCGCCTTCTTAACTACCCATAAATCACCACGCCTTGGGGTGTGTGGGAGGGGGGGAGCGGGGTAAGGGGTTGGGAGGGGGGAGCATCGGTTCATTAAATTTAGGGTAGGCGAGGGACGTTTGTGAGAGACACCTGAAGGTTTTGTTGTTGATGTGTCGCATGTGAGAGGTAGGTGGATCGAGAATGCATGGTGTCTGTTGCGAGGTTGTTTTTTGAGGAGGTACATGGTAAAACTGGGAAACACTGAATAGGTAAGCTGAGAGAATTTCAACTGTACTGTTTGTCTCGTGTTCGTTTAGACGTGCTGCGATATAAATTTTGTTTTTGTTATCTCTTATCTTTAAATGTTGCGCAGCTGTTATTGCTAAGTAGGGATGATTTACATTTTCAAATATTATCTGAATTTTGGGCTGGACAGACCTGCAGTATATCTGAGAAGTTTCGGGTTTGTTGGAAGGTTGGCTGGTTGGTTGGATGGATCACTTGGCTGGTTGGTTGGATGGATCACTTGGCTGGTTTACGTTGAATTGTTTTGTCAGTTGAATGCTGAGCTGTCTTCTCTGTTCTATTGCCGTCTTTTCATTGCTGCATGCCAGCAATTTGAAACAACCATTTTGCCCAAGAATCAAATATTGTGTTCATCTTTCTTTTTCTGCTTTATTTCGAAAGCGATGTTGTTGTTGTTGTTGTTGTTGTTGTTGTTGTTGTTGTTGTTGTTGTTGTTGTTGTTGTTGTTGTTGTTGTTGTTGTTGCTGTTTACCTGCTTGCTTGCTTAGCTGCTTACTTGCGATGCATTGTTTCTGGTTTTCATCTGTTATGTTTTCTGTCAGTTTTCTCGATTCGTGTCTATGCCATTTACCTGATTCTGACCGATTTGTATCTATGTTTGATCTTGGCAATCACCTCACGTTTACAACACAAGCTCAGAGTGCTACTTGAGACAAAAATAAGTATGACAATATCAAGATAAAACCCTGAACGTGTTTCTCGATGCACGTAGTAAGTACTCCGCCAAATGTCTCAAACCTTTAAAAAAAATCCATATGCTCCACGACTTGAGGTTAACGAACCTACGTAGTAGATTTATTTTAAAACAAATTGTAACTTTCACCTTGCAGAAAGAACTTTTTGAAATTAGACGTTCATTTCCGTTAAATTCATCCGCCAAAGCTTTGACTTGCGGGCCGCCGCTTTGGATTTTATTATTACCAAACAAATCGTCCCGTTTTAAACATTCTTTTTGCAGTGTGAAAGTTAAAACTCAAAAACAAAATAACAAACAACAAATTAATAAGTTTGTCTCTCATTTCGGAAATTGAGATTTAACGTTGGTGGCCAATTATGAAGACGTCATTTGGGATTCGGTTCACTTTTTATAAACAAGCTAAAATTCCAGCCAAGACTGAAAGCAATTTAGCTCACCCACCCACTCAGCACGCCGTTAAAGGCTAAATTAGCTCATCAGAGGTGCCGTGCTGTCCACGAGCGTCCTTCTTACAAGACGAGTGTTTGGCCTAGCTAATGGAAGCTTAAGCCAGCTGTATGTTCTTCCATGGGTCTCTGAGCTCGCCTTGCCTCATGTTGACCCACAGCCGTGGGTGTCACTGGCACTTCATGGCCGTAGGAGCCTCTTGAGCCCGCCAGGACTAAATATCTGCTTGTTTGGTTTTGCTTTGCCTTGCTTGAAAAGTCCACCCTTTGCCTGTTTGTTGGACAATAAAATTTGTTTGGGAGAGGGATTGTGTAAGGGTGCATATGTGGTGCTTAACTTTTAAAGCCTTTCTACTCCTCCTTCGCCTTGCTTAACTCTTGCATCCTGCATCCTTCTCATGGGATTCAAGGATGTACGTCTTTCCTCTTGTAACTAAACTCTTCTTTGACGGGTTGCCATTTCTAGCGGCTTGTGAACGTCATGGTCAGTGTTTGAGGACTGTAGTCTGTCAGCGCTAGAACAAGAAAATAATGTACAGAATTTACAACAACAAAAATTCCATAGGAAACGTTCTTCAGCATTGTTAGGATTTGTCACTTTATTCTTGTTTTTGTTCTGGGGTTGGGTTTTTTTCGTCTTCTTTTTTTCTCTCTTTTTTCCCCCAATGAATGAAAAAATGACTTGCCTGGTCTTACGCTGTAATGCACGTGACTCGCCGAGTGTCACAGTTTTTAGTATCTTGCCAAACTCGATTAACTTCTCAGGTAAATCCTTGCCTGCAGTTATGATTATTTTATGTTTGCGATATCGGTATTTATCCATACACACAATAAGAGTTAGGCAAACAGAGATCTGACATTTTGGCGGAGAATGACATGTTATGGCCAAACTGAGTGATTTGAGAGACACTTGATTTTTATGGATCGAATAAAGTCTCCCCGGGTCCTTTTCTTTGGCACTGAGTGTAGACTAAACAAACAAGGAAAGTCTCTTAACCTAGACGCGCTAGGATTTTCCCTGGTACTTGAAAGTACTCGACGTGTTGTGTTGACTTTCTGATATTAACTCTTGTTCTTTTGACCCCCGTCTTTCGCTTCGTGAAATGTGGATTTCTGTTTGTTTAGCAAACACTATCCACCTAATGATAGGAAAGGAGGTATACAGGTGTGTTAAGTCCCAACACGAATTGAAATACACTGTAGATGTGGACATGGGGTTTCACTTGTTTTGTTCATTTTTGTGTCTACAGGCTTGATTTTATTAATAGACCCATTCCATTTTAGACATCTTTTCTTACGTGACTTTACTCGTTCAACTTGATGGATAGCTGACCCTTACATGTGTGTATGTGGGTTTTCTAATTGGCTCTAATTCTCAGGGCCGTTTCAGTCCCCACCACCCATTCTCACTCTGTCTCTGTCTCTGTCTCTGTCTCTCTCTCTCTCTGTCTGTCTGTCTGTCTGTCTCTCTCTCTCTCTCTCTCTCTCTCTCTCTCACTCTCTTTTTATTTACCTATGGTGTTCGTGTCTGTGTGTTTGTTTGTTCGTACTCATAAACTAGTTTACTATGTTTTTGTTGTTATTAATGTTTTGTTCATTCGTCCTTTTACCCCTTTTGTGAAAGATGCAGAAATTGTTGTTTTACCTTGTCTATAAGGATTGTAATAGCAAATGACAATAAAGTGTCAAAGCGTCAAGCGTCTCTCTCCATCAAACAGAACCGACCAAATGTTCAAAGTCTCTTACAGGAAATAAACCTGCTGGACCCAACAGCTCCGGGATTTAAAATCAAAATGTACTCGGATTTTGATTGTTGTTCTTTTGTACATGTACCAATAAACAACGTTACCTGGATACCCTGCACCAAATTAAACCGAACCGACCAAGTGTCTAAAGTCTCTGTTCTGACAGCAAATAAACCTGCTAGACCTATAACCTTGCCCCGTGGTTTATGACCTGCTTCGGGCACCGCGTGCTCCGGGGCACCAGGGCATCGGCCCCTCTTCGCCTTTATGGACTCTCGTCTTCATTAACGTCAAAAGGGTTAACCTGCAACGGCCCACAGACAAGAACAGCAAGGGGCAATAAACCAATTTAAAGGGCTGCAACTCCGATCTCCGAGGGGTCATAACTCGGGCCCTGTCAACACTACCAGTCAGTCGTGCTGACCAGGTTTGTTGTAAAAACGTGTACACTCCGAGTGTTTGTAATAGAGAGAAGGGCCCTTAATGTCTGTCACCTGTTTAAGGTGTTTGTAATGTAGAAGGGATCTTCGTAGCGTCGACGCTTCATTATGGACAATGTTTGGCTAGGAAGGGTCAGCACGTCTGATTGTTGCAAGGTGTTTTAATAACGTGTGGACAGTCTTGTGGTGACACGACGTGAACCGTCTGTGTCTCACTTTCGGTTTATCAACCGTAAGTCCATCGACGTGCCAGTCAATCAAAGTCGCTTGACCCTTCCGATAATTATAGTCCTTATTCGTCCCGTGTCTGACTGCGGAACTGCCAATTCTCTCGGTCTTACTTTGAAACATGTGTTGCCTTTGAGGCACTCTCTATATTGTTAACGGTAACGCACCTTTTGTTCATTGTCTTCCTTATAATTACCGTTATCTTGTTCTAGTTCTTCAGTATTTTGTTCCATATCTATCATGTTAACTGCGTTTTTAAGTTTCCTAAATACCGCTAAACGCCTTCATCGTCTTGCCGAGAGTATTAAAGATGGTGTCCCTTTAGCGAACAACATACCGCACTTCATTAAATTAATGCATATATAGCTTTCCCGTGGGTTTATTGCGTTTTGCCTTGGTCCATAGTCGTTCTCCGTCACTCTCATCCTCTTCTTAAGAGTAAGTGGGAAGCTGCTGTAACTTATGAATTGCTGACATTTTACTGTGATAGAAAAGAAAGTACCGTTGGCTTTGCGTCTTAACGAAAAGGAATAAGGTGCTCTACTTTTGAACAACTCCTTCAGAAAATTGCGCAAGTAATACTGACCTCATGATGGATATAGAAACAGAAACGAAGCTCCTTTCTCGTCAGAAAACGATGTGCCACACTTTCAAGCAATTCCCCAAACGCAGCTGTGATCTTGAAAAACTGAGAAACATGCGTTCCACTTTCTGAAACAATCCCTCCCCCCAAAGCAGTACTGATCCAGCAGGAATTACCAGACTTTTACTGGAAAAGGCTACAGGCCAGATTACGTCACTTAGTCTCTCACGGATTCTCTGAGAACATCCCTAAAGACTCAGACTCCCAAACCAGTAAGCAACTTTAAAACCAGCCCCCTTTCCGTCTTGCTGTTCCCTCTCCTTGGTGATTTATTTATGGGTCCCTGGACAGACCACCACAGAGCGTAAGACCGGGCTATTACCCGGGTAATTATTAGAGACTCATCGCCTGCCATGTGACAGCGAGTCATTAGGGGAAGCGGGCAATAAACGGCTTTGGATCTGGGGCTGACCGAACTACAGGGAGATGCGTGGTCTCGGTTTTGGCAGGCCTTGGGTGCTGCTCCCTCTTTTCTCATTGTCAACCGCCCTCTTGTTTGGTTGGTTTAGTTTTGTGGTGGACGCCTGTTTGGGTTAATGTTGTTTGTAAATTGAGTGTCTTTTTTTTCTCATTTTTTGAGATACACAAATGACGAGAAAACATGGGAAAAGGTAGTCAAGGGGTTAAGTTACTCTTTTCTGTCTTTTCTTTTTCACACCTTGCTCTGAGAGTGTTTTGTTCGTCTACTTCCTTTTACTTTTGATCAAATTGCTGTTAGGCTATTGTTCTAATCGTCCATTGATTGGCTTGTTGATTGGCTTGTTGGTTTTCTTGTTGGTTTTCTGGTTTTCTTGTTGGTTCTTGTTGGTTTTCTTGTTGGTTTTCTTGTTGTTCGTTTGTTTGGTTGGTTGGTTTTATTGGGAGGGGGGAGAGAAAACTTCAAGACGGTATAAATAAATAGTTAGAAGAATGCAAATCGGATTTAATAAGTCACAGCATGACGCGAACCAAAAGCGACAGCAACCTTGGTACGTCAGATTCAGTCCCTTTGTAAATTAAACCAGTCGAACTTCCAAGACCATCATGATCTAAAAGCCAGCGTATACAGTAATCAGTGAGCGTACAGTAGTAAGCAACCTCTGTAGCGAACCAACTCCAACAGGGCCAGAGGGCCCATCCTCTCAGCCACCGCGCCTGAGCCAGAGCTGAGAAATGTCACCCTTCATCGCCCTGTCCTTCCACATGCTAAGAAGCATCTGACTTGTATGCCTTCAGTATTTGTGTCCCCCATCTCATCCGCCTTGATACACACTACCTGACACACATGATTATCGACTGGCGGACGGAGGATAAACACACGCGGAGGCAGCGATCATCTTAGCCGACAATCCCATTTATTGTGTGCAATTTTTGTGGAGGCGAATAGCTGTTGACGGTGGTGTGGGATCTGGGGGTGTCAGACGGGACGAAGCGTCGTTTGGTGGGGGGGGGGGGGGTGTTTTGATTTGAGGGTAGGCTGTCTTGATTTGTGTATGTTTTTTGTGTGAAAATAGAATGAGCTAAAACTTTTTTCAATTTTTTTTCTAAGCTTCCTCTTTTCTTTGCTTTCTTGCTTTCTTTTTTTAAAATACTTGGATATAGTTCTGACCTAGATCAGATAATAACACATGTTAAATAGTATTGCCTTGCCTTACATGGTGTGGCATCAATTGCGCTGGTTTGTGTGTGTGTGTGTGTTTGTTTGTTTGGTTGGTTGGTTGGTTGGTTTTTTTTTGTATGTTCTTTTTTTCTTTTCTTTTTCTCTCGTTTTCCCGGCTTTATTATCTTGTATCAATTTCTTAGCACAACCATCGGGGAATCGTTTTGTGTAGCGTTAGTTACTATAGTTATGGTCAAATGCTCGTGTATAATTTCCAGTTCCAAATAACCTTTAGTAGTGTAATTCAGTGTGTGTGTTTCTAATCACTTTTATTTTAGTTTTAAACTTCTGTACTTATTCACTCGTGTTTATTCAGTTAAACATTGCCATAAAACTAATGTTCACGCAGATGTATCCTATAGCTATTTTCTGAAAATGCGCGTTTATTATTTCATGCTGTACTTTGATGAGTTTGATTACTAACTGCAGGCTGTGTGGTCCTTTGTCCTTTGTGTGTCAAGTAATATATGTGTGTGTTTGGACAGCGAATATTGTTAGTCATAGTAATGTTATCTTTACGAGCCGCACGTGCCAATATTTACACGTACTGTTGTGGGTGCGCTGTTTTTAGTAGTGTGTGGACACAATGAGACATCTGTGTGCGCTTTGTCGTTGCTATCCTATCTCAGATTGTTTCATTATTAGTCTGGTTTGGGATATCGTTTTGATGATCCTGCATTTTCTCCCTCCTTTAGGCCTGCTCTTTCTCTCTCTGTCTCTGTCTCTGTCTCTTTCTCTCTCTTTCTCTCTGTCTCTCTCTGTATCTCTGTCTCTCTCTGTCTCTCTCTGTCTCTCTGTCTCTCTCTCTCTCGCTCTCTCTCTCTCTCTCTCCCTCTCTCCCTCTCTCTCTCTCACTCACATACACGTACACACACACACACACACACACACATACACTTACACACACACTTACATATACTAGCAATAGTGTGGCAACAACGTCAACTCTTGACATCGGATTACATGCAGTGACTTCAATGTCGGTCTTGACTTTTGAGGCCCACTAAATGTAGGCATAACTCCGGTCGTACAAATCAAGTAGTTTAAACGTGTTCTTTGTCGGCTATACTTTGCACGAACTAAAATAATGGTACTCGTTGGCTAGACTCTTCAGCGTGCGACGATTGTGTCTAATTGGCCAGACAAAAGCTTTGTCAAGATCTGATATAATTCCACAGTCACAGTTCACTGCAACCAGCAAATCGATTACGTTTTGATATAATTATCATCGTATGTTTGTATCTTCGATTAACTGCAGGATTTGGAGGACTGCTGGCTTTGAAAGATCAGTGAAGATAAATACAGTCTGTTATGGAATCAGCAAATGGTGTACTCGCCTTTGGCTAGTGATTCTAAAAATTTACTAGCCAGAGAGCAAACGTTACTAACCAAACCAACAATTTGTTTCAGCAACTTTACTCGCATTTAGCGAGTATATGAACATTTCTACTCGCCATTTACATGCTTCTACTCGCCATGGCGAGTAAAATACTCGCCACTTTCAGGCCTGGGAATATATATTATTCTAATACGAACACCGTATATATCTTGGGAATATGATGTTTGGCTTCGGCAATCGGCAAGACGCCTACATTTATTTCCAGTGCCGAACACACTGCCGTAATTTCGGCAAAGCTGCCGAACTTTTTGTTTCACCGTAGAGGGGAACAGATGATACCAAGAACTGCTTTAACCTTCTAACAAAAATTGGTTGAACATACTTATATATGACCATCATTATTACATATTTTTTTGTCGTGTTTATTGCAATATTTATGGGGTTTGTTTAGAATTCATGTAACCCTAGTTTTTTTTTAAATAAATACTTGACTTGACTTGATTTATAACCATGTATGGTACAAAAGATTGTTGCACTCAAATGCAAGATTTTCTGAAGCATCACTTTTTTTCGTTCATTTAAACATATCTGTGTAATTGTTGTTGTTTCTTCGTCCTTGAGTCCAAGGTCACAGGAATGTCAGGATGGCTTAATGAACTTAACACTGATTCGTTGTTCCGCTCCGCTACTCACACACACACACATGTGGCAAGGTTGATATCTGATATTTTACTCCTTGTTCGTCAGTCACAACAGCTTGTGTCGACCAACATCTGAAACGAGGGATTAGCCATCTTCAAAATCTGCTTCGTGAATGCAACCGACTTTATCTTCAGATAGCAAACCTCCTGATGCGATAGGAAGGACATGGAGCGATAAAAACATCGCTTTGGGCTGGGGTGTATGACTGTTTTGTAATCCTTATTGCTGTTGGAAAAGTAAGCTGTGTCCATATCGGTGGGTCTGTATCAGGGGTTTGACAGTTTTACAGGGGATGCGCGTAACCACCCGATGCGTCAGTTCGATTGCATCTTGACCGGTTCAATGTCTTGAGCTAGACAGAATGAGCAAACAGAATTCAAGGATAATGATTTGTTTGTTGGGCTGATTCTGACAGAGGATTGTAAAACGTAGACCGAGACATGCAAACAAACAAACAAATAGACTGACAGGTACGGGCAGTATTTGATGCCTCCACCGACACAGTCAGCGTGTCTGCTGCATGATCCCTTCGCGATAGTATACTGTCATAGGTATATGATCTTATCAAATTTTAATGTACTTCTGTTATCTTACGATAAAGAATCTGTTTGGAGCAGGCTCGCTTAGGGCTCAGAAACATTACAAGCGCACACAGTCTCATTAGCGCGCACATACACTACCTCGCATGCACCTATACGTACGCACTTACAAGTACGCGCACGCACGCACGCACGCACGCACGCACGCACGCACACTCACACACACACACACACACACACACACACACACACGCGCGCGCGCGCGCTCACACAAATACAGGCATCAAGCTCATTTACTGTAGCACTCGAAGTTGAAAACTGACATTATTATATGCACACACCCGTGTTATCTTTTTACGACGTGCAGAAATGGAGTGTGAACAAATTAATCCTATCATTTTTATCAGGTGAAGGCTTTGTGATGACTTCACACAGCTAAATCCCGGCTAAAACTCTACAGAATACTTCTACCCTGTCATCTTATCAGAACCACAAAAGGTGCTAAATACCGTCATGTCAGTGGCAAGAAAACGTCTCTTTTTTCACCCCATGCACCCGTTCCCAAGCCCCCTCGTAACCCGACAGATCGTAGAAAATCACAGACTCACAAACCCGATGAAAGGAGTGCACTGTTGGGAAAATAATGCACCGTTGTATGAATCAAGGGACGAACTTTTCCTTTGTTGTTGGTGAGGGATTAAGGTGGGGGGGGGGGGGGGCAGGGAGACGGTGGTCGTAAGCAGTGTGGTTTTGGAATCTTCTTCGTGCAGCTGATTTCATTATCGGAATAAAAAGGCGAATCGCAGTAGAATCAGCTTTAGTCTGAATTGCGCGAGATCACCATAACAATTTTGTTTCGTTTTACCTTTTACAGTTTTCTTTCTTTCTGTTTTTTTTCTCCCTTGCTTTTACAGTTGTTGGCTGCTTTGGTTTAAACTGTTTTATTCAACGTTTGTGCATTATTTACAAAAAAACGCATATAGAGTAAACAACAACAAGCACAATGCTTATAGTGGTGTTTACAGTTTTCTAGAAAAATACATATAAATGGCGGCTATTGAACAGTTTAAATGAAAAGCAAGCAAACATGAAAAGAAAATTGAATGAAAATTGTACATCAAAACAAAAATCCGTTTAAGAATACATATATAATATTTATGGTATCAGCGAGTAAGAGATAGAGAGGGAGAGAGGGAGGGAGGGAGGGGGAGAGTGAGAAAGAGGGGGAGAGTGAGAGAGAGAGAGAGAGAGAGAGAGAGAGAGAGAGAGAGAGAGAGAGAGAGAGAGAGAGACGAGTAGACGTATCGATTGTGCTTTCACTTTACATGTTTATCTGTTCGAAACGGCCGGACTGTCCAATAAATTCCTGTTCTGTTAAAAAGATTTTTTTGTTAATTTTTGTTTGCAAGGAGGGGTTTCCATGAAGTAGAATAAGTTGGCTGCTTTATTGGTTTCTTGTTGTGGTAATGTTAGCACGTTACCTGGAAGGTATTGGTGCTGTGCCCAATATATGAATAGAAACAGAACCCCAAAAAAGGACAAATTGAAACACAGATTCTCGGGATTCCGAATTTACATTTCGCATTTTTGCCTTGTTCATATTTATGTGCATTTGGCTCATAAGACCATGGCTGAAACAAACAAGCGTCTTTGTCTTTCTCTCTGTCTGCCTGAATCGCCATATCGACGTATTTTGTTCAACCACTAATTCCCCGTCGTACTTTCCACGATATGGCAAACAAAATGGAAAATATAACTACAGAAAGAATAACTGTGTTGATTGGTATGAGTCTGCAATGTTAAAGTATTCACCAGTTGCTTACAAACTACTTCTGAAGACGTGAGACTCTAGCGCTCGGACACTTGAGCATAAAAGGGAATCATTTATTTGACCAAACTCAGCCACCACCCATTTCCGACGAAAACCTTGACCCAGTGTTTAGTACCAGTGAACCTTAAGTGTTTTAGAAATGGAGTTTATTTTTATTATGTACCAAAAATTCATATTAATACACAAAAACATTCATCATTTAAATGGGATCATTTGAAACCAAAACACACTTTCCGCAGCATGGCTAACTGAGGAATTCATATCAGGTGGGTTTTTGTGTGTAGCAAAAGAAAAGAGAGAAGATCACTTCATTAGGCCAAAAAAAAAAAATAGGTGTGGTTACGGTAACATAGCCCAAAAAAATAGGGTAGGTAGGTAGGTAGGCAATCACTTTTTTTTTTTTTACTTTTTTTTTCTAATGTGTACAAATTAAACCTACTTGACAGGGAAATAAGTGTGCGACTCGGGCGCTTTCGCTTTCATTGCGTTTTTTGCACTCGTTTTTTGTTTTTGTTTTTTTGTTTTTTGACAAATGTAATAAAAAGTTATAGGATCGGCCCCTAAAAATAGGGTAGGTCGGGTTACCGTAACCACACCTATTTTTTTTTTAGGCCTTATACAAACACAGTATCACATTTCCTTCTGGACTGTCCCTGGCAGAGAAAGGAGGATTATAAAAACATTATAGACTATCCGGCAAAGAGAGAAAGAGAAGAAAAAAGATCATATTTTACAAACAGGCCACAAGAAAGGTTTTGATACTCCATATAACGAGAGGCGTTGAAGGGGCTTTGAATCTAATGGGCATTTGATAGCCAGTAATGCTGCCCTGCAAACATACGCGTGACAGCCTGGCCACCCTCACGCCTCAGTGTTGATTTACCCGCGAAAGAACACCCCACCCTCTCTCTCCTTTACCCTCCTCCTCCTCCCCCCACCCTATCGTCTCCCTTCTCCTCAACATAAAACTCACCCTGAACGCACTTTCCCAGACTCGCGTAGCTCCTCCCCCTCGTCAGAACGTCCCGCGCGCTGATTGGCTGCGAGAAGGTGCGACAGTGAGGGGGGGTCTTCGCGCGAGACGATTCATTGATTGTTCTGTCGCGGCATCTCTTGTTGTATTCACCTGAAGTCGTCGTAGCGATAGCGGCGGTGGTGTTGTAGTGTGGTGTGGCGTACGGTACGATTTGTGTGTGTGTACGATGCGGTTGTGACTCCAGCTGTGTGCTAGACGATTTGACTTGACCCGACTAAGGAGAACGGGTGGTATGCCTTATGTTCCGCGCCGCTTGCTGCTTTAAAACTGTTGTTTTATTCAAATGCAAAAAGCTTGCTATGCTTGGAGTACAGTGTTCTCCCAAGTAATTTGATCTTGTGCTTGGCAGCTTAGTGGAATTACGTGGATCTTGACTCATTACGACACAAGGATTTCCGGAAACATAAGGAAGTGCTACGACAGTCGGTGCATACAGCAAACATAAACTGCCGTTTCAACGCTGATCGAAGAAGGGTACCAGATTGTTTTGATCACGGTAAGCAGTTTCGATTTGGTCGCGTCAGCTGTGTTTTGGTTTTAATGTCTTTGTGGTTTTCTGTCGTCATTTGCTTATCAAGGTGACGTCTAATTAGCAACATTTCTTGGTATGGTTCAATTTCACCGTATGGATGTATGTTGAAAATCTGGTGGACACGATGTGATCGTGGTATGATTTGGATTGAGAGAGAGAGAGAGAGAGAGAGAGAGAGAGAGAGAGAGAGAGAGAGAGAGAGAGAGAGAGAGAGAGAGAGAGAGTATGTGTGTGTGTGCGTGCTTGCGTGCGTGCGTTGCTTGCGTGCGTGCGTACGTGTGTGCGTGTGCGTGCGTGCGTGTGTGCCGGCGTGTGTGTGTGTGTGTGTGTGGGTGTGCGCGCGCGCAATTGTGGGAACACTTTGTATGTTGTTGTGATTGAATGTATTCAAGCCAGGCATTATCCCTTGTGTATTGTGCACGTTTGAAAATCAAGTCTTATGTCTTATGTCTATACCCGAGCTTCTGGCAATTCCTGTCAGCATGAAAAACGCAGTCGATCTGTCTGTGAGAAAGTTAGCAGTGAATAATGTATGCAAATTTAGCAGTGAATAATGCATGGTCGGGAGTGAATGTATTTTGTTGTTTGCCAGTGCGTAGCACCTCTACTCCTTGTGACCGGGTCCTTAATGTGTTACAGCTGATTTCATATTAATTTCATGCTTCCAAATCGTATAGAACTCTTTGTGGTGTCTTGACCAAATGACGTACGCTTCCAAGAATATATTGTAAATGATATGTTTACATTTGTTTGATGGTATTTTAGAAGGGATAGAAAGCATATTTGTTGAAATATAGAAAAGAAAGCAGAGGTTACTTTGTACATTTGTGGGTTAATCGATCCTGCACGAGGGGTTTACATGTACTTACAAAAATGATCAAAGACCAAACCTCCCACTGGAGACTATGTGGGTCTGGAATGTTAAAAGCCTCCCTACCTACATGCCGATCCAAAATTAAGGGGTGAAATTTCGAACGACAATGAGGAAATTCAAACCCTGGAAATGTTTGTCGATGACATCGAAGTATTACTAGGAATTCAAATTCTTGCTGCTCGCATATAATATATATATATATATTTCATCATAGTTTGACATTATACGCCAAAGGCATTTTTGGGTGGGAACAGCACAGTTGTTGAAAACTGAAAGAATTTGGCAACGAGTCTTGTTTAGTATGAATCCTGGGAAGTTAGAACTCTTTGGGTTCACGTATTCCATCATAATTTGCAACTACACCAATTGTAGTTTTTGGATGGGAAGAGCACAGTCTTTAAACTGAAAGACGAGTCTTGTCTACTAGCAATCCTGTGAAGCTAGAATTCTTCTTGTTCACGCACAGCATCATAGATTTTAACAATGGGACTCTAGCACCAGAAGGAAGCAGGTGGATTTACACACACCAAAGATTCGCTGACCGTGCTAAAGTAAATTTATCATCATTAGCACTTTGCTGGTGTTATAGTAAGCCGCTGTTACGTGCGCGGTTATTGTTCGCTCCAGAGGTTACGTGTACCGTGTGTGATCCGGTGGGTCCAAAACTATTGTGACACTAATGTATCGCGGACACTCGACAGGCGGATTTAATCCGGAATCGCGATCGCCCTTGCGACCTGCGTTGTTGACTCTTATGATTTTTGATAGAGCAATCCGTTCGTGGTCAGCCGTCCCTTCTCAGGCTGTGGCGGACTATTCATGCAGTATGGCAGAGAAAGGAGAGCAAAAGCGAATGCCGCATAGTGAAGTGTTTGTGTGACCGGGGCTTTTTCTCTCATGTTTGCTCTCATACCACTGTTTGCCTGCCTTACTCCACGTCGCCTTTCCGATCTGCCATTTCCGATGGGAAGGTTTTTGAGGTAAATAAGGCCTCCTGGTGAGGGTGAGAAGGCGTTTTGGGGGGTTCAGAAACTCATTTTCTTCTGTGTGCTCTTGAAACCCGCTGGCAAACATTACGACCAACGGAAGGGTTTTGATTTTTGCAGAGGGGGGCTGGTCCTATGTGCACAGAGTCCCACAATTGCCAGGACTTCGCTAATCGCCTTCATTGACCTGCGTTTGTTCACCATCTGTACCTTCTGCTTTCAGGTTCCGGCTGTGGCGAGACCACGACAAACTGAGAAAACATTGCTGGATATTGAGTGACGAACGACTAAACGTCACCAGGACAACTGAGGAAGAAAAGAATTCATCTGAAGTGCTAGTGGTACCAAAAATTGATAACTAGAGGGGGTAGTCCTCATAACTGCTTCTCTTGTCCTTGGAAATACTACTGACATCACGATTCTCCTCTCCGATATCTATCACCCGGCGTCTCTTACGCTGAACGGCTCTTCAAAGTAATCAGATTTTTCCCAGTTATGACATTCTGGTCACGGAGCGATACCCAGTAATCTGTGACCGAGCAAACCGATCAAGTGTGTGAATCGCGTTTACGCAGCAAACACAAAAACATTTTGAAGCAAAGCTGTGGCCGCTCTGGAGAGGGACTAAGCCATTAAAACAGATGGAATGGATTGGTCTAAGGCTGGGGGCTTCATTGACGAAGCTAAGCCATAAAAACGGACACAATACCCCGACCCACCCCCGGTCCTTGCCCTAACGAGATTAATTCGTTCGCACCAGTGCCCAACGTCTCTAATCTGCCGGGGGCCCCGTAAATCGAGCCGTCTGTCCGTATGGTTCGGGACTGACTGTGTAAGGGTCAAATCGAGGAGGGGATAGCTTCTCGACGCTCCGCCGCAGTTTGATAGGATTACTTCTGCTTTCGTGGTTTTCTTCGACAAAATAATTGTCCCCGGACTGATTCTTCCCGCAACATGAAAGGGCAGGGAGAATAGCTAGAAGCATCGATTGTCTACTGTTTCCATGTGCAACAAAGGGATGACGGGATAATACTGTTGAAGGGGAGAACGAGAGAGGCAAGGGCTGACAGTTTTGTAACGGGGCGCAGGGTTCTTGTTTCCCCCGGCCTACGCGACCATATCCTTGACGTTATTACCAGATCAAAGGCCTCCTACATCAAAAGGATCCACTTTTTGTGCACCTCTCAGCAACAAAAATGGCACCCCCGGCTGCATACCTTTCCTTTTACCGGGCACTAACACTGTGCTGTATCGCCCTGCCTTTTGTGCAGGGTATTACCTACACAATGAAGGAAGAGACCCCGGTTGATTCCTATATTGGAAACGTGTCAGCGGACTCGGGATTACAAAACGTCGTGGGAGAGGACGAGTACGCCAACCTGAGATACAGTATTCTGTCCGGAGGATCCCAACTTACGAGCCAGCTCTTCAAGATTTCGGCCACCACAGGCGTTCTGACAGTAGGCAACAGGATCGACAGAGAAGAACTCTGTCCTTACGCCGACACGTGCGCCCTGAACATAGAAATCGCGGCCCAGTTTCAGTCCCTCCTGCGCAAGTTCGACGTCGAAGTCATCATCGAAGACATCAACGATAACTCTCCAAAGTTTCTGAGACAGAATGTGAAACTGGATCTCTCTGAGTCGACCAGTGTGAACTACCCTCTGTCTCTGGACGCTGCCACAGATCTAGACGGCAGTAAGAACTTTTCCGTGAAGAACTACAGTCTGGTTCCCGAAGATGTTCCGTTCAGGGTTGTCCACAGTGTGAACGCGGTTGGTGTCCCCC
>NC_090250.1:34794169-34840802 GCF_037325665.1 Littorina saxatilis | reverse complement strand
TATACAAACACAGTATCACATTTCCTTCTAGACTGTCCCTGGCAGAGAAAAAAGGATTATAAAAACATTATAGACTATCCAGCAAAGAGAGAAAGGGAAGAAAAAAGATCATATTTTACAAACAGGCCACAAGAAAGGTTTTGATACTCCATATAACGAGAGGCGTTGAAGGGGCTTTGAATCTAATGGGCATTTGATAGCCAGTAATGCTGCCCTGCAAACATACGCGTGACAGCCTGGCCACCCTCACGCCTCAGTGTTGATTTACCCGCGAAAGAACACCCCACCCTCTCTCTCCTTTACCCTCCTCCTCCTCCCCCCACCCTATCGTCTCCCTTCTCCTCAACATAAAACTCACCCTGAACGCACTTTCCCAGACTCGCGTAGCTCCTCCCCCTCGTCAGAACGTCCCGCGCGCTGATTGGCTGCCAGAAGGTGCGACAGTGAGGGGGGTCTTCGCGCGAGACGATTCATTGATTGTTCTGTCGCGGCATCTCTTGTTGTATTCACCTGAAGTCGTCGTAGCGATAGCGGCGGTGGTGTTGTAGTGTGGTGTGGCGTACGGTACGATTTGTGTGTGTGTACGATGCGGTTGTGACTCCAGCTGTGTGCTACACGATTTGACTTGACCCGACTAAGGACTGAGAACGGGTGGTATGCCTTATGTTCCGCGCCGCTTGCTGCTTTAAAACTGTTGTTTTATTCAAATGCAAAAACCTTGCTATGCTTGGAGTACAGTGTTCTCCCAAGTAATTTGATCTTGTGCTTGGCAGCTTAGTGGAATTACGTGGATCTTGACTCATTACGACACAAGGATTTCCGGAAACATAAGGAAGTGCTACGACAGTCAGTGCATACAGCAAACATAAACTGCCGTTTCAACGCTGATCGAAGAAGGGTACCAGATTGTTTTGATCACGGTAAGCAGTTTCGATTTGGTCGCGTCACCTGTGTTTTGGTTTTAATGTCTTTGTGGTTTTCTGTCGTCATTATTTTGCTTATCAAGGTGACGTCTAATTAGCAACATTTCTTGGTATGGTTCAATTTCACCGTATGGATGTATGTTGAAAATCTGGTGGACACGATGTGATCGTGGTATGATTTGGATTGAGAGAGAGAGAGAGAGAGAGAGAGAGAGAGAGAGAGAGAGAGAGAGAGAGAGAGAGAGAGAGAGAGTATGTGTGTGTGTGTGTGCGTGCTTGCGTGCGTGCGTGCTTGCGTGCGTGCGTACGTGTGTGCGTGTGCGTGCGTGCGTGTGTGCCGGCGTGTGTGTGTGTGTGTGTGTGGGTGTGCGCGCGAGCAATTGTGTGAACACTTTGTATGTTGTTGTGATTGAATGTATTCAAGCCAGGCATTATCCCTTGTGTATTGTGCACGTTTGAAAATCAAGTCTTATGTCCGATGTCTATACCCGAGCTTCTAGCAATTCCTGTCAGCATGAAAAACGCAGTCGATCTGTCTGTGGGAAAGTTAGCAGTGAATAATGTATGCACATTTAGCAGTGAATAATGCATGGTCGGGAGTGAATGTATTTTGTTGTTTGCCAGTGCGTAGCACCTCTACTCCTTGTGACCGGGTCCTTAATGTGTTACACTGCTGATTTCATATTAATTTCATGCTTCCAAATCGTATAGAACTCTTTGTGGTGTCTTGACCAAATGACGTACGCTTCCAAGAATATATCACATTGTAAATGATATGTTTACATTTGTTTGATGGTATTTTAGAAGGGATAGAAAGCATATTTGTTGAAATATAGAAAAGAAAGCAGAGGTTACTTTGTACATTTGTGGGTTAATCGATCCTGCACGAGAGGCTTACTTACAAAAAATGATCAAAGACCAAACCTCCCATTGGAGACATTTGTCTATGTGGGTATGGAATGTTAAAAGCCTCCCTACCTACATGCTGATCCAAAATTAAGGGGTGAAATTTCGAACGACAATGAGGAAATTCAAACCCTGGAAATGTTTGTCGATGACATCGAAGTATTACTAGGAATTCAAATTCTTGCTGTTTGCATATAATATATTTCATCATAGTTTGACATTATACGCCAAAGGCATTTTTGGGTGGGAACAGCACAGTTGTTGAATACTGAAAGAATTTGGCAACGAGTCTTGTTTAGTATGAATCCTGGGAAGTTAGAACTCTTTGGGTTCACGTATTCCATCATAATTTGCAACTACGCCAATTGTAGTTTTTGGATGGGAAGAGCACAGTCTTTAAACTGAAAGACGAGTCTTGTCTACTAGCAATCCTGTGAAGCTAGAATTCTTCTTGTTCACGCACAGCATCATAAATTTTAACAATGGGACTCTAGCACCAGAAGGAAGCAGGTGGATTCGGTACACACACCAAAGATCCGCTGACCGTGCTAAAGTCAATTTATCATCAATAGCACTTTGCTGCTGTTATAGTAAGCCGCTGTTACGTGCGCGGTTATTGTTCAGCCGTATATTTGATTGCTCGCTCCAGAGGTTACGTGTACCGTGTGTGATCCGGTGGGTCCAAAACTATTGTGACACTAATGTATCGCGGACACTCGACAGGCGGATTTAATCCGGAATCGCGATCGCCCTTGCGACCTGCGTTGTTGACTCTTATGATTTTTGATAGAGCAATCCCTTCGTGGTCAGCCGTCCCTTCTCAGGCTGTGGCTGTGGCGGACTATTCAGTCATGCAGTATGGCAGAGAAAGGAGAGCGAAAGCGAATGCCGCATAGTGAAGTGTTTGTGTGACCGGGGCTTTTTCTCACATGTTTGCTCTCATACCACTGTTTGCCAGCCTTACTCCACGTCGCCTTTCCGATCTGCCATTTCCGATGGGGAGGTTTTTGAGGTAAATAAGGCCTCCTGGTGAGGGTGAGAAGGCGTTTTGGGGGGTTCAGAAACTCATTTTCTTCTGTGTGCTCTTGAAACCCGCTGGCAAACATTACGACCAACGGAAGGGTTTTGATTTTTGCAGAGGGGGGCTGGTCCTATGTGCACAGAGTCCCACAATTGCCAGGACTTCGCTAATCGCCTTCATTGACCTGCGTTTGTTCACCATCTGTACCTTCTGCTTTCAGGTTCCGGCTGTGGCGAGACCACGACAAACTGAGAAACATTGCTGGATATTGAGTGACGAACGACTAAACGTCTCACCCCACCAGGACAACTGAGGAAGAAAAGAATTCATCTGAAGTGCTAGTGGTACCAAAAATCGATAACGAGAGGGGATAGTCCTCATAACTGCTTCTCTTGTCCTTGGAAATACTACTGGCATCACGATTCTCCTCTCCGATATCTATCACCAGGCGTCTCTTACGCTGAACGGCTCTTCAGAGTGATCAGACTTTTCCCAGTTATGACATTTTGATCACGGAGCGATACCCAGTAATCTGTGACCGAGCAAACCGATCAAGTGTGTGAATCGCGTTTACGCAGCAAACACAAAAACATTTTGAAGCAAAGCTGTGGCCGCTCTGGAGAGAGACTAAGCCATTAAAACAGATGGAATGGATTGGTCTAAGGCTGGGGGCTTCATTGACGAAGCTAAGCCATAAAAACGGACACAATACCCCGACCCACCCCCGGTCCTTGCCCTAACGAGATTAATTCGTTCGCACCAGTGCCCAACGTCTCTAATCTGCCGGGGGCCCCGTAAATCGAGCCGTCTGTCCGTATGGTTCGGGACTGACTGTGTAAGGGTCAAATCGAGGAGGGGATAGCTTCTCGACGCTCCGCCGCAGTTTGATAGGATTACTTCTGCTTTCGTGGTTTTCTTCGACAAAATAATTGTCCCCGGACTGATTCTTCCCGCAACATGAAAGGGCAGGGAGAATAGCTAGAAGCAGCGATTGTCTACTGTTTCCATGTGCAACAAAGGGATGACGGGATAATACTGTTGAAGGGGAGAACGAGAGAGGCACGGGCTGACAGTTTTGTAACGGGGCGCAGGGTTCTTGTTTCCCCCGGCCTGCGCGACCATATCCTTGACGTTATTACCAGATCAAAGGCCTCCTACATCAAAAGGATCCACTTTTTGTGCACCTCTCAGCAACAAAAATGGCACCCCCGGCTGCATACCTTTCCTTTTACCGGGCACTAACACTGTGCTGTATCGCCCTGCCTTTTGTGCAGGGTATTACCTACACAATGAAGGAAGAGACCCCGGTTGATTCCTATATTGGAAACGTGTCAGCGGACTCGGGATTACAAAACGTCGTGGGAGAGGACGAGTACACCAACCTGAGATACAGTATTCTGTCCGGAGGATCCCAACTTACGAGCCAGCTCTTCAAGATTTCGGCCACCACAGGCGTTCTGACAGTAGGCAACAGGATCGACAGAGAAGAACTCTGTCCTTACGCCGACACGTGCACCCTGAACATAGAAATCGCGGCCCAGTTTCAGTCCCTCCTGCGCAAATTCGACGTCGAAGTCATCATCGAAGACATCAACGATAACTCTCCAAAGTTTCTGAGACAGAATGTGAAACTAGATCTCTCTGAGTCGACCAGTGTGAACTACCCTCTGTCTCTGGACGCTGCTACAGATCTAGACGGCAGTAAGAACTTTTCCGTGAAGAACTACAGTCTGGTTCCCGAAGATGTTCCGTTCAGGGTTGTCCACAGTGTGAACGCGGTTGGTGTCCCCCAGCTGAGCCTTGTGGTCAGTCAGGAACTGGACAGAGAGACACGGTCCATTTACAGTCTCACCATCTGGGCTTACGACGGTGGGTCACCTCCCAGATCTGGGTCTGTGGTTGTCAGTGTTAATCTTCAGGACGTCAACGACAACGCCCCAGTGTTTACCTCAGACGTGTATGCCCAGAATATCAGCGAGTCAGATCCACCAGGAACTGCTATCCTGTCTGTCTCGGCCGCAGACGCTGACGAGGGTGATAACGCGAGAGTGGTGTATTTCATCAGCTCCCAACAACCGACCGTTGAACAGCAAAAGTTCAGAGTAGATCCAACGAACGGCGTGGTATCCTTAGCCCAGCAGCTGAAGGCGGGTGTCCACAGGATTCTCGTAGAAGCCCAGGACCAAGGGAACCCTCCGAAACCTCCCACCCAGGCAGTGGTGAAGGTGACGGTTCTGGACACGACCAACAACCCTCCAGTTCTCAGCCTCGACCTCCTCTCCGTTTCCGACTTTGAGCCTGGCTTCGTGCCGGAGTCGGCCAAAGTGAGCACGGCGGTGGGCTACCTCGCTGTCACCGACCCCGACACTGGGGCCAACGCCCTGGTCACCTGCTCCAGCCACGACCAGCACTTCGAGCTGCAGTCCCTCAACCTGGACGCATACAAGGTCATCATCAGCAAGACGCTGGACCGCGAGAACAACACCTACTTCAACGTGCCTCTCGTCTGCTACGACGGCGGGTCCCCTCAGCTCACAACCACCGTCACCTTCGACGTGTGGGTTCTGGACGTCAACGATAACCCTCCCGTCTTCCTGGAGAACCACTACTCCGCCTCCGTAGCTGAGAACAACGGGCCTTCTGACGGTCTGGTCCAGGTAGCCGCCACGGACTTGGATGCTGGCAACAACGCCAACATCACATACAGGCTTGGGGGTTTCCTCGACATGTTTCAGGTCGGAGCCGGGAACGGGATGATCAAGGCCAGGAGAAAGCTGGACTATGAGCAGAAGTCGAAGTATGTCTTCAACGTTCTGGCTGTGGATCAGGGGGAGCAACCCCTGACGGCAACAGCCACGGTGACGATCAATGTGCTGGACATTAACGACGAGAGGCCGCAGTTCTCTGCCCCTAACTACACCATGACTGTGGTGGAGGGGCAGGAGCCTGGGATGTACGTGGGCAACGTGTCTGCTTTTGACCCTGATACTGGTGAGAGTCTGTGTTGTGGTGTGTGGTGTAGCATGAAGTTGTGTCGTGTGATGCGATGTGGTGTTTTGTGATGTCTGTCTGTCTGTCTGTCTGTCTGTCTGTCTGTCTGTCTGTCTGTCTGTCTGTCTGTCTGTCTGTCTGCCTGTCGTCTGTCTGTCTGTCTGTCTGTCTGCTTTTGTCTCGAGGCGTTTGTGTGTTTCTTAATTTATGTCGCTATCATTCTTGCCCTTTTCAGTTCTTTGTTTCTTTGTTTCTTTGTTTTTGTTTGTTTGCTTCGGCCTTCCTCTACTTTTCCTTGTTAATGTTTTGTTTGTTTCCATTATTTTGTAATGCAACTTCGCCGAAGAGCAGTGAAGTAGTTATTCAACACTATGAAACAAGAAAGTTTCCATTCAGATATGAGTATCTCCAAAGGTAATGAATGAAATAAATTACTGACAATGTCTTTTAATTTGCCAACAACAGGTCCACACGTTCAGAGACAAATGTACCTGATTAGCGTTGATGTGAAGTAGTGCAGTAGTGGAGGCGATCAAAGCAACAATACAATGTTAATGCGAAACTTATAATAACGTGGTGTGAAAAAAACTCACTTCTGTGAATGTTTTCAACATTTGACAACGGAAGTGTAGCGTAACTGGCAAATGATTTTCTGTTGTTTTTTAAGATTGAACAACGATCACTTATAAATTACCCAAGTTAAAAATCAGTGAAAATGCCGTTAGCACTTTATATTCACTTTGGCTCAAGCGACTCTTCCGGAAAAGCTTTTTGCAAGCATGTATTATTCAAAGTTACGGCAAACGAGGAAAACTCACTTCAAAGAACAAAAACGCCCCAGTCTTTGTGTTCCACATATATATATATATGAGAAGTTCCGCTAAAGTATAACCTAATAAAACTTAATACAAAAATCTTTATGAAAAGTCCCAAAATCGAATTGTAAGAACAGTTGCTCTACCGGGTTAAGACATCTTGTGTGAGCGAATTGTAAGAATCGAGAGAGGTGGGGAATTAATGATGATGTGCCTAGGCACTGTGCTGCAAATACCGAGGAATCCCCCTTTCAAGGCTGCCTCCTTTGTTAGACCTGTGCAGCGCGTTGGATTTGTATCCAGTTGGCCGCTGTCAGCGTGAGTTCGTCCCCACGTTCGGCGAGAGATTTATTTCTCAGAATCAACTTTGTGTGCAGACTCTCCTCGGTGTCCGAACACCCCCGTGTGTACACGCAAGCACAAGTCCAAGTGCGCACGAAAAATATTCTGTAATTCATGTCAGAGTTCGGTGGGTTATAGAAACACGAAAATACCCAGCATGCTTCCTCCGAAAACGGCGTATGGCTGCCTAAATGGCGGGGTAAAAAACGGTCATACACGTAAAATTCCACTCGTGCAAAAATCAAGAGTGTACGTGGGAGTTTCAGCCCACGAACGCAGAAGAAGAAGAAGAAGTAAGACATGTTTTTCTCAGATTTGAAGATGTCTTAAAATGCGGGTTCCACTGTACATGTAGCTATAGCAGACTCAGTTTTGTCCTACCAAAGGCAGGCATACATTGTACCTACATGTAGCTATAACAGACTCAGTTTTGTTCTACCAAAGGCAGGCATACATTGTACCTACATGTAGCTATAACAGACTCAGTTTTGTTCTGCCAAAGGCAGGCATACATTGTACCTGCTATTTTGTATAAAAAATTTTCCCCATCGTTATATCAAATGTATGACGAGATAAAAGCTTGGGGGAGTACCTGTGTCCACCAATGTCAGCACGCAGTGCAGGTGGAACAATTTCAGCTATTTGCTTCAGGGAGGTTAACAATATGTCTGGCGAAAGCTTTGTGAATTGCTTAGTCAATCGACTATACCAGATGAATTACTGCAATAATGGAGTTCAGAATCAATAACAATGCCATTTGCAATTTAAGCGTGTTTTGGGCTAATTGGTCGCTTTTGCCAAGCATTGTTCTGCTTTAAAAATTGTAAAACATTATGATCACATTATTTACAGTGCCAGGTAATGCAATGTTGTCAGCGCAGACTCGACAGGTACAGAACACTATTTTTAACCTTTGCAATTGTATACTCCATCAATATACACCGATAGGAGTTTCTAATAATGAATTTTGAACTGGGCTAACGTTAGAAAGTTTTGTAAATGTGATCGAATCTTGTGTAAACAAACGGAGACATGTTTGCTTCAAAATAATCTCAATCCACAGAGTGATTGTTTTGTCATATAAATTTATATCAAAGAAAAAGTAAAACTATTCAAGCTTAATTTTTTTTAAAAATTAAAAGAAATATCTTCGTTTTACTTTTGGTAGACTAACTATTAGATCCAAGCACTCTTAAAGAATAGTGTCACACAAAAACCCTCTTCCACTCTCGAACGTCAGAACGAAAAAGGAACTTCCCCCCGCCTGCGAATATATGAAACCGATCAAAAAGTGAAATAAATGAGCTTTTGGGTTAGAATAATATTGTATCGGTCACTGGGGGAATCTGAATTTTTTCGAACTAGTGTTTGGATAGTTCTCTCAGGCGCTGAAGCGCAACGATGGCAAATCGAGTTTCTAGACATTAAAAGCTTTGTCCAATTATGCCGCTGACATTGATTTATGGAACCGTTATTGTCGGATTAGTCGTGCGTTTGAAGAATATTCGAGTAAAACGTGGTGGTTATGTCATTACAAAAGTAGAGTCAATACTTCTATTAATCATGTTCAAGGCTTAGAACGACAGAAAGTTGTTTCGTACAGAACTCACAATAAATACTAAAGGCAGATCATTGATTACAAGATTTACCAAAAAAGCAGTTGGTTTAAACATAAGTTTATTTTAACAAAGGTTACAATCATGACATGTATACAAAGTTCACAGAAACAGCAACAAGCTAAAAAGCAGTTGCCAGGAGTCTGGTTCTGCAAAAGTATCTATTGCTAATATCTGTATTTAGAGCAATAACGTCTTATAATGATTTAGCGGTGATCAAATTTCTCTAATAATACAGAAAATACATAACAGCTTGGGATAGAGATTAACTATGTACCCAAGTTGACCTCAACGTGTTGCTCATACAGGTATAGGAGGTCAGGTGGAACTAGCCATCGTCCCACAACCTGGACTAGCTCTGCCCTTCGAGCTATCCCAATCCGGCGTCATCACGTCCACCGTGACCTTGGACAGGGAGCACAAGGCCACCTACGAGTTCCACGTGCTGGCCACAGACAGAGGCATCCAGCCTCTCACCTCGTCAGCCGTCGTCACCGTCGTGGTCCTGGACGTCAACGACAACGCCCCAACCTTCATCTTCTCCACGGACAACGCCACGGACTTCATCTCCATCCCTGTGCTGGATGAACGAGTGGTCAGCAACGTTCACGCCATCGACCCGGACGCCGGACGAAACGGGACCGTGACCTACGCCGTTGTTGGGGGCAACGCCACCAACCTCTTCCGCCTCGAAGGCAACACCGGCGCCGTAGTGACCTTGCTGAACCTCGACGAGGCTCGCCTCGGGGTGTACCAGCTGGTGGTTCGAGCCACGGACCAAGGCCTGACGCCTCGCCACACCGACACCAACGTGACTCTTCAGGTCGTCCGGAGGAGTTCACCAGGGCACATGCTGGGCAGCGGGAGCGGCGCGGACGACGGCGAGGGGGAGACCTACGTTGTGATCGTGGTGTGCATCGTGGTGTTCACGGCCGTGGTGTCCGTGGCCGTGGTGGTGACCATGTGTGTGCTGAGGAAGGTGGACCGGGACAGGAAGCTCAAGTACACGGCGGCCTGCTGTCCTGACGGGCCTGCGTCCCTGTCTGATAGAGATGGTGGTGGTGGTGGCGGTGCGCTCAACTCTTCTAACGACTACCATCAGCAGGTGAGGTTTTGTTTTAATGTGTGTGTGTGTGTGTGTGTGTGTGTGTGTGTGTGTGTGTGTGTGTGTGTGTGTGTGTGTGTCTGTGTGTGTGTCTATGTGTCTGTCTGTGTGTCTGTCTGTGTGTCTGTCTGTTTTGTTGTTTTTCTTGCTGTTTGTTTGTTTGTTTGTTTGTTTCAGGTGAATGACTTATTTGATATGATTAACCATCAAAGAGAAAGATGGGCTGTGTCTGAATGACATATGTATGCATGCATTACTTCAGAACGTTAAGAACTTCTTTCAGCGCCTACCAATTTAGTTTTACAGAAGCTCTATTTTCGTGAATCACACTAACGTGGACCGGTGACAGTGTAAGTGAAACAAGCAAAAAACTATAATTGACTTCCTGTTAAAACAAATAGCTGAGAGGCTGGGCGTTTTTCAGAGCTTGAATCAGGAAGAACTGACATTTAATTCTAGCAAATAGGAAGCGAGCCATTCTCGTGATGAATTAATGAAGGCTGTGACTAACGGCTCAGTATACATTAAAACAAGGCCCGCCCAGCAAAGAGGATGACACTGTTTTTCCTTACTGCGATTATCCTTCTTCTTTTTCTTCCATACCAGCCCTCATTGTGTTTGCTGCATGATCTTATCTTTCTACGCTGTGAATAATGCATGAGCTTTATGAGGCATTAAATTGTCAAGCGATACAAAACATATTTGGGGAACATGACAGGCTTCTTCTTTTTGTATGCCAACTTGACACTGCGAGGTTTGTCGCTGTCATACTACCACCGGTAGTGTAGACGCTAAGGCCAACAACAAAAAATAGTCTGGTTACGGTAACATAGGCCCAAAAAATAGGGTCGGAAGGTCGGGATTTTTTTTCTCCAAAAAAACATATTTTTAAGTTATTTTGCCAAAAAACAAAGACTTTTTTTTATGCCAAAAAAAAGTCTAGGGTCGCGCGAAAAAATAGGGTCGGTCGGGATACCGTAAACAGACTATTTTTTGGTGTGCCTAATGTGAAATCGATACGAGGGAAAGCAACCGTCTTATTTGTGTTCGGAATAATATCACGATAAGACTTGGATGTTGTGAGTGTCAAACTGTGTTTTCCAGACATATTAATTTAATTGCTTCTTAAAACGCTTCAATTAGAATTATTTTCATGATGAAAACTGCGATTTGATGTTTGAATAATTCATGTCAAACGATTAGTGGCATACAATTGCAAAATGTTTTCTGTTAGCCTATCTATCTGTCTGTTTGTCCGTGCGAGCGCCTGATAAGCCTACAATTTCACGGCGTTTTCGTCCTTTTCTTCACCTTCTGTGCATGCGTGTAGCTGTATGTCCGAAGCGATGTGTGTCAGTTTCTTTCTTCTTTATTTGGTGTTTAACGTCGTTTTCAACCACGAAGGTTATATCGCGACGGGGAAAGGGGGGAGATGGGATAGAGTCACTTGTCAATTGTTTCTTGTTCACAAAAGCACTAATCAAAAATTTGCTCCAGGGGCTTGCAACGTAGTACAATGTATTACCTTACTGGTTTCCAGTACAAAGGACTTAACATTTCTTACATACTGCTGGACTAAAATCTTTACAAAAATTGACTATATTCTATATAAGAAACACTTAACAAGGGTAAAAAGAGAAACAGAATCCGTTAGTCGCCTCTTACGACATGCTGGGGAGCATCGGGTAAATTCTTCCCCCTAACCCGCGGGGGGATGTCAGTTTCTCTGTACATGTTTGCACACCCACCCCTGTTTATAAATTTCAAATTTCTTGGACAAGATAAACGCTCATCAGTAGTAACACTGACAGATCTCCCCCCCCCCCCCCCCCTCTCTCTCTCTCTCTCTCTCTCTCTCACTCTCTCTCTCTCTCTCTCTCTCTCTCTCTCACAGTCTCTCTCTCGTCTCCTCCAGTGTCTCTTTGTACACACTATGTAAGTGACATTACCAGGGTGTTATGGAGACTTTAGAAAGAAGGAGGAAATGATCGGCTAGTTTGTCTTTCAGTGTATCGCTCTTTAATTGCCCTCTGCCCAGGTCAGAAAGCCGTCTATCGCGCCGTACCGCCCAGCCTGTTATGGAGCGAAACGCTTGTAGTAAGGGTTTCAGGTCGCGGGTAGGGTGGATTTGCCAAACCAAGCATTCCGTCGTGGTCAGAATGTCACCCGGGTACAACTAGAACGTCACTCACTTGTCGTCTACCCGGGTTTTAAAGGGGTGGACGGGGAATCCGAGGGACACACACAGTTTAGGCACGATGGCACTTGTGTTATCTGCCCTTAGCGTCTGACACCGGAAGGAAATTAAAATAGCGGAAGGTTGAAGTTTGAATACGTTTGTCTTGAAGGTCAGCGTTTAAACACAAAAGTCGTTGTCGGTTTGCTAAGCGGTTGTGTGTCACTTTTCGTGGGGTCACATTGCATTGAAAGAGTCTGAGGAGGAAGGATCCGCACAAACAGAATTAAGCTACTTTTGCTACGTCCAAAAAGAAAACATAGAAAAAAAAGAGAAAAAAAGCAGGGCAAAGTCTCTTATCTACACTTAAAGGAAAAGAAGAAGGCAGGATAATGGTGTGTTCTTTTTGTCCTACAGTTAACAAACAACTTTAAAATAAGCACTATGCTTGAGTTAGAATCCCAAATGCAAAATATTGTATATCTCACGACAAAAAAAACTAATACAGTTTTGATTAAACCAACAAATAACTGCGTCTTCACTTGTAACAATCGCAAATTACGACACTTATAGTGCCAAAGGAAGGGTCTGCTAAAACAGATTTATAAGCTACTTTTTTCCTCCCCAAAACATTATTCCCAAGAACAAAAAAGTGCAAAGTCTATCTTTATTTAAAGAAAAGTTAAGAAGGCAGGGTACGGTTATGTGGTTGGTGTCTCGCAGGTAACAAACAAATGCGTCTTCACATGTAACAATCACAAAAGGGGCACTCATGTTGTTAAAGGAAGGGTCTGCACACACAGATTTAAGTCACTCCACAAACAGTGTTCCTTGAGAATAAACTCAAACACTGCAAAGTTTGTTACCTACATTGATGACAATGAAGAGCGGCAGGGTAATGTTATGGTCTGAGTGTCCCACAGTCAACATTCAAACAACTCTTTCGCACTGAGTGTTGATCAACGCTTCCTTCTCGTCAAAGAGAAGAAGGGATGAAAGAAGAGCCAGCTGGCTAATTAACCAAGCCTTTTCCTCCCGGTTAACAACGAACGGTCTTGAAGGGGGGGGGGGGGGGGGGGGAGACAGGCAAGATCTCTGTGTCACTCGTTTAACAATGGTAAATAAACATTCCGCGTTCAGGCACCATTAAAACCCGCCACCCCTCCTCTATTCACAAGGCGAATTGCGAAGCGTGGCTTTTAAAACCTACAACAGGGGTGACGTTTAAAGGAACCAAAACAGGGCGACCTCCTGCGTCTGTTCAAAGAGAAGCGTTGCGTTTAAAGGAACCAGGAGTAGAACAAGATGGTTGTTGCCTTAAGAGGCGGAGAATGTGTGTTTATAAAGATTTGTTACACCGCCGTTTAAATTGTGCTGCAGTCCCTCGTGTCTTCGAATTTTCAACACTGTTTTTGCCCTCTCTTTTTTCCGATCAGTGGACGGTTTTCTTGTGCCTTCCCATCGCTGGAGAGTGTTTGAGTATAAAGATTTGTTACGCCGCTGTTTAAATCTTACAAATTTCGCCATCGCTTTCGCCCTCTCGTTTTTCTGATCAATTGGGGTTTTCTTGTGCCTTGAAGTTGACTCTTCTAGCTGTCTGTTTTAGGCCAGGCAGGGTTCGTCAATATTGCTTTCGCTCCTGTTTTAATTGGCCTCGCAAGGTTGCTCAAACAACTAGCGACAGCACGGCTGCTACTAATTTCGTCCTGGGTGCGAGAGTTAAAACAACTCTCTTTGAAGACGCTCTCGCGCAAGCTCTCTACATTCTAGTCTTGTCTCTTTTTTCAACGACAGTTTGAAGACATTCCCTCTGTGTTTGTGTCGGGGGCTACGGCGAGAGGGAGTTCTCATGTTTCCTTTCATCTCCTGATTGAATCGCTTGTTTCTGCGTGGGGTTCAAATTGGACGGCTTAACAGATACATCTGACACCGAGATTACAACGAGGGACCTGGTTGAAGTGCTGTGGCTTAACGCCTTGGCTAAAAATCCTCCCTTGCGAGTTTGAGCGGTTTTAAAGTATCAACTTTCTCGTAAAAATTGATTAAAGATAGGCTCGTTCTAGTGAAATTGCTGGCTTAAGTAATTGGTTTTGTCTGGTTTCGTGTGTGTGTGATTGGATGTGTTTCTCTGAACGTTCTATGGGTTGTTGTTTTTTTTACACATGTTTTCTGTTTTTCAATTATACTGAGATCAACTACTTATGGCAAAAAATGTCAACGGAAAGCGTCTCAGATTAATACATTAATGTAGCTGCTATAGCTGTGAACCTAATTGTTTGTTTGTTTTTTGTCTGTCAGTTTCATTGTCTGTTTCTCTATGTGTCCAGATGATGTCCAATTATTTTGTTTTAAGGTCAAATACGCAATCAGGTTTCCATTTATCTTTAAGATTGAATGAGCATCATGCCAAAAACAGAAACCGATAAATTAATGGAAGCATTGTATTTCAATGATATATTAGACATTAGAGCTTTGCCGTATTGTTTTGTTGGCTGTCCCAATGACTTATTGGTGCAATATCTGGATGTAGAAAATAGCCATCTTCTGCACACGCTTATTGGTGTTTGTCAAAAATCAAATCAAAAACAACACTCTAACAGCCAGTTGCTCGATAATTATGCGCATGCATGGTTGAGTGGGCAGGCAAGCATAAATTGAAGGATTGGAGGCCGGAAAGTGTGTAATCAAGTTTGTAAAATTAAAATTAAAAGTACGTTTGTCCCGTTAAACGTACACTATCGTTTAAAATGTCAGGACATTGGTTCCACATAGCTATCTCTCAACACTGTCTAGTTAATCCAGTAGGAGGAGGAGGAAGAGGAGGAGGAGGAGGGAAAAGTAGAGGAAGCATAAGAGAAGGAGGATTTAATTAAAATCTTGCCACCCTTGACAATTTGGTTAGGTGTACGTATTATTCTTGCTTGGCTCGAGATCAAAAGTACGGTTTCTGAATAACTGAACCTGTTCACACAACATCCCCTTTTGACATTTTAACCACAACTTTTTCTTTTTTCATTTACTCTCAGGTTCCAGCAGTAAGCAGTGGCATGGACAACAAGAATTCACACACGGGGGGCAGCGTCTCAGAAACCGGGTACGACTCCCACCCGCTTAAAGGCGAGTCGGGTAGCTTGGGTCTGGCACCGCTGGGGTTTCCACAGCAACGGACCTCTAACGTCAGAACATCACAACTGCAGCTGCCTCTCTCTCACATGCACGGCGGTAGAAAGGTAATTGTCGGGCTTGTTCACCATTGATTTTTATTAATTGCTTCTACTTACACGTGTAGGGAAAGAAGATGATGCAGCGGAAAAAATAGGCTATTGTAAGATTTTATAAAGTTAAGAGCAGCTGATCAGTATTGAAGGGTAGCGTTTTGGAAGGCAATTATTTTAACAAGCAATTTAGAAAAGGAGCATGAGAAATATTTTGTAGTGATTGGCAAACAAAATTACCATCACCCAAATAAAAAAAAGCCGTGTAATTGCTGCAAAAAAGGTTTAAGATCACAACAGCACTTAAGAACGGAAGAGAAGCGTTTTGTAAATCAAGTTTTATAGCGTCATTTACAAAAGCAGCGTGTAAAAGCATTGAGCAGCATCAAGTTTGCTCAGCTACAAAATTGTCGCGATAAACAGCCGTGAACTTGCCGAAGAAAAGATTCAGAAGAACAAATACTGGTACAGTAGTAGGCAGCAGAAGCTAAAGCTAATATAAAAATTTAAAAACACACCGAAAAACTGCATAATATGTAGAGGCTTTTTTGTGTAAGTCCTGTTCTTTAGGGATTTTTTCTGAGAGTTATAACAACTGTGTGAATGGTGCTATACTGAATGAAAGAGTGTGACATGAAGTTCTTGTACATCATTGTAAAGAGTGTGAATGACGTTTTAGTTTAGATGTCAAGCGCTTAGAGCAAGCCTTTTTAACGAAAGTTTTTGATTTAGCGCTATATAAATGTTCTTCTTCTTATTATTATTATTAAAGATATAAATGTGTTAGTTGTGCGATCGAAAACTTTTTTTCAATTCATTTTCTGATTACTTATTTGGTAAGCTTGAGTATACAATTATCAGCAAAACAATGACAATACAATTATTACCTTTTTTCTGGTGCCCTACAGTTGACAATAAAAGAAATGCAGTTTCGCACGTATCAATCCCAAAGAGTAACAATTAATAGAGCCAAAAGAAGGGTCTGTGTTTTCAGATTAATACATTTGTTCAAAAACGTTATCTCCAAGAAAGAAAAAGGAACAATCGTAAATACATTAGTAATGTTTTAACTGGAGATTTATTTTTCACAGTGACAATATAAATTCAAATGTACGCATTGACGTATTATTTAATTTAAATGTATTATTGCTTTTTTTCATTGACAAAGTAAATTAGCCAGGACATTGTTACTTTTTTCAAGGTAAAATGTGGTAAACTGAATACTAAACAAATTCAAATTAAATCTAAGTGAATTTTGTTTTAAATTGTAACTTGGTATTATGAATCGGTAAACACACACAATGAGAAACCGTCGCGAGAAGGGGATAGCTAGCTAGCGCTCTATAAAGCTCTCCACTTGGGACATTTCAGCACAAACAAACAAAAAAGATTAGAAAGAGCTCATGTCATGAAAAACTTTTTTTTAAACCAGCCCAGAGCCAGGAAAATACCGTGAAATAGAAAACCAACCAACAAACACATAAAAGGAAATCTTTTCTGGACATCTTGAACAATAACTGGCTTGTAAAATACATGCACCCGTCTCCTCTAAGGGGTTGAACCCTCCCCCGGAAAAGACAAAGGTCATACGATTAACACATGAGGATCTTACGACTTTCTCTGTGAGCTCCAGGGGTACGATTTCAGATTAATGTTATGATTCATGCCAAGAATGTCGGTATGATCTGGACTTGATCGGCGACTTAAGAGTTATCCGTGCATCCCATTTGCGGCAAGATGGAAATTACGATATGTAATTTCGTCAGGTTAATATGATAGTTGATTGGATATTGTTTTTGTAACGTCCCTACAACCAATATGGCTATCCAGGAGTTATGCAAGATAATTTCCTTTCGTTTACATGATGAGCTCGGTTATTATAACAAGTTTCGTTTAGGTCTAGGTGCAGATCATGAAGTTAGATTGTATTGTAAGATCCTCACGTATTCCTGTGATTGTCATTACGTGATTGGATTGTAAGATCCTACGTATTTCTGTGATTGTCATTACGTGATTGCATCGTAAGATCCTAACGTATTCTTCTTATTGTCGTTACAGACGCCGCTGCAGCTGGACGTGGTGAGGCGAGCAGACGACTTCCACAGCACCAGTTCCACAGAGACCACCACCGGCGACAGCGGCCACGGCAGCGATGAGGACATCGCCAACCACAGCCACGACATGAGGCCTCTCTCCCCCGCCAACACAGCCACCAACAACCCCCACCACCACCACTACCACAACCTCAACCACAGCCACGACAGACCCCTGTCTCCACTAACAAACAACTACCAAAACCCTCCTCCTCGCCCTTTAAGGATAGGCGGAGGTGGAGGAGGTAACCCTGCTTGTTTTGGTCGACCCGGAAGTAGCTCTAGACCCGGAAGTAGCACCCCGGACACTTCCGCTTCCTCCACGAGACCTATTTTCGTGCACGGGGGACAGTTCCGAGGTAGCAAACCTCACACGAACAGCGTTAGGTTTTCAGCTGATGTGCGAGACTATGAGGACAGCAAAGCGAGAAATGGTGGAGGCAGAGGGCGTTACGCCAGCAACGATTCCATTGGAGACGATGAGAGTGACTTGAACACCACGACGTCTGGTAGCTTTAGCGTACCGCCTGATGATCTGTATGCAGACTTTGGCTACCACAACGTTGGTGGTGGCAAGTATCTTCATAACGATATGGTTGTGTGAAGAAAAGACAGTGAATATAAATTATATGGTTGTGTGATGTGACAGAATGCAGACTTTGGCTAACATAACGTCGGTGATGGAAACAACTGATGAAGAAACAGTGAATATTAATTATATGGTTGTGTTGTGTGACAGAAATGCAGACTGTGTATGCAGACTTTGGCTACCACAACGTCGGTGGTGGCAAGTATCTTCACAGCGACATGGTTGTGTGATGATGAGGCAGTGAATATTAATGATAATTATGGTTGTGTGATGTGACAGTGAGTGAACTTGTGTTGTTTTTTGCTGTGTTGGGAACAAGGTGAAATGACTACTGAAGTGTTGTTGGCACGGTGTTTGGGACCAAAGGCGGGAGACATCTCGAAGAACTCTTGGTTGTCGATTTTGCAACTCTTACATTAAATGCTGAAGATCTGTAAACGAAGATCTGAAGACTGTGCTATGTGAAAATGGCGGCAACATGAGTGAAATATTGTCTGCTGGTCAATTCGAAAAGAGAGAGAAAGAAAGATAGAGAGAAGAAAGGAGTAAGAGGTAGAAAGAAAGAGAGAGAGAGCGTGTGTGAGTGTGTGCGTGCATGCGTGATGTATTGACAACCAAACTACATGGTTCTTACTTCGTGATTTTGTTCACCCAAACAAACAACTTACGGAAAAAGGAGAAACATTTTGCTGTGTTTTCTTTCTTTCTTTCTTTCTTTCTTTCTTTCTTTGTATGAAGATTTACTCGTGCCGAATTATTTTTGTATTAAGCAATAACGGTTGCAAAAATATCGACAAAATCAAGGCAGTTATTCATGCGCTTGAGTTTGAATCTGTTCCGATCACTGAAATTCCATCCAACTAGTCGAAGGAATATTTTTCTCAGCATGGGACTTATGATGTTTTGTGTATGAAATGGCAGCTTCACTTGCAATTGTAATGCAAGAATGTGTACAGTGATTTGCTTTTCTGTTGTTTGTGTTTTATTCATCATGCATCAGTCAGAAAATTCGATGGTCCGAATTCGTTGTGTCTCGTATCTGACTGTTGATTATTTTGTAAATTGCAACTACAGCAGTTACATATTCTTCATAGCATAATCAGTTTAAAAAGCCTTTTTTCACTGAAAAAATGACGCTAGAGATACAAAAGGTATTTCTGGAAAAAAAGAAATGAACATTTCATGTTTGTTGTATTTAGGCCAGTAATTTTCTGTTGGATATGCGCTCTATTTCCGTCGTGATATAACCTTCGTGGTTGAAAACGACGTTAAACACCAAACAAAGGAAAGGAAAGCGCTCTATTTCTTAAAAATTCCCTTCCGAAAAACATCTGTTTAACTCTACGTTTTGGTTCAAATTGAGCATATTTTTATCAACATTTTAGGATAAATGTACATGCACAGAATTTGTAAAATTGGATAATTATCTGTTCATTCTGTTCCATGATTTTTGATATAAACAAAAATTAAAATAATAAAACGCGAGAGAAAAAGCTTGTGAATTGTGAGAAAAAACAATTAATTAGCCAACATTGGTTTGACGGGAAAAAAAATATCTTAAATAATTCCTTCAAATTAGCCATTTAAAGACGTTTATCAGATTATATTTATATAAGTATCGGTATGCGTCCAAGAGAATTGTCTTTTTCACGAACGCTGAGTCATCACCATCGTCATTATCTTACACTAAAACGCAACTGAAGCACATATGAGAGAAAACATAGTTATTAAAGGCAGAGTAAGCCTCCCGTAAACCATCACAGATACGGTCAGGCTTTTACACACAGTACAAACACCCTTTCATTTAAACACTCACCAATTGAGAACATCCTAGGTGCCCTCCGTAAAGAGCGAACAATTTTCAAAGAATTTATTTTTGCGTGGTTTATCTTACCCCTGAGCCATCGTGAACCCGTGTGATCCAGTTTTCCCTTTTCACCATGCAGTCGTCATAGTTAGTCATTTGAATGCGACTCGACGTGAGCTTATCTACAATAGCACGTTTTTTTATGCACGAAACAACGGCTGTGGTTCACAAGAACTCTAGCGATGGCTTTTGACTGTTGAGAGGAACGGCGATTTGCACTGATAAACCGGCCGTCGTCTGCTACGACCCTTGCGTGACCCTGCTTCCGGGCTTTTCTTTTTTTAAACTTTCACAACTTCGAATTGTTCTGATCTTGTCTTGATGAAAAACGAATTCTTTTATGATTAAAGAATGTTTGTGTAACAAGCTGTCAATTTATTATTTAGATTTTAAAAGTTAGGTCTAGCGCAAAAACGAGGCGCCGTTGTTGTTAACGGAACAAGTCTACGAAAATAAATTCTTTGAAAATGTCTCACGCTCGACAGAAAGCAGCCAGGATGTTCCCGTTCGGTGAGCGTTCAAATGGAAGTATGCTTGTACTGTATTTAGACGCTCGGGGAGCTCTGTGATGGTTTACGGGAGGCTTACTGTGCCTTTAATGACGTCGCAGGACTTCAACGTCTAAGTGCCGAGTGGTTGCGTGTGGAAAAAATATTGTGATGTTTGCGCACCAATTTTAGTTTGTACAGTCAAAAATTGTGATATTATTGCATGATATGTGTTTGTGTATACATAAAAATCAAATTTATTTCTGTGAATATTTTTGGGGGCCATGATACTGCTGATGAAACTTGAAATGCTTTGTGTATTTTTTAATGTATTTTGTAATACTGATCTCCAGAATTTGCTTCGCCTGTGTAAAGCCATGGGAGGTTTGTGTGTGTGTGTGTGTGTTTGTGTGTGTGTGGATGTGTGTGTGTGTGTGTGTGTGTGTGTGTGTGTGTGTGTGTGTGTGTGTGTGTGTGTGTGTGTGTGTGTGTGTGTGTGTGTGTGTGTGAAAAAGAAAGCGAAAAATAACAGAATGACAGAAGATTCAAAAACGAAGCTTCTTTTGCAGCTGCTGTTAATTTCTACGCATTGTCATCTATTTGTCCACAAATGGCGTAAATAAAACACATAAATATTTAACAGAGTTGGTATTTTTCTGTGTGCATTTATTTCTTTTTCTGTGTGCATGTATGTATGTTGATTAGACGCTTCAGTCAGTCTGCACGTATGTCTGTCGGTATTTCTAACTGCACGTGAGTCTGTTTGTCTGTCTGTCTATCTATGCGTTCGTCTGTTAGTTTTTTGTTGGGCGGGTCTTCATGACACACTTCCTCATGAATTACTTTGCACACACACACACACACACACACACACACACACACACACACACACACACACACACACCGGCACACACACACACACACTCAGAGCAAAAACTACATCGTTAAAGTATACCCAGACCGTGACAACACGCTTTCTTATCCTTTCCTCTCTTTTTTATATTTAGTCAAGTTTTGACTAAATATTTTAACATCGAGGGGGAATCGAAACGAGGGTCGTGGTGTATGTGCGTGCGTGTGTGTGTGTGTGTGTGCGTGTGTGTGTGTGTGTGTGTGTAGAGCGATTCAGACTAAACTACTGGACCGATCTTTATGAAATTTGACATGAGAGTTCCTGGGTATGAAATCCCCGAACGTTTTTTTCATTTTTTTGATAAATGTCTTTGATGACGTCATATCCGGCTTTTCGTGAAAGTTGAGGCGGCACTGTCACGCCCTCATTTTTCAACCAAATTGGTTGAAATTTTGGTCAAGTACTCTTCCACGAAGCCCGGGGTTCGGTATTGCATTTCAGCTTGGTGGCTTAAAAATTAATTAATGACTTTGGTCATTAAAAATCTGAAAATTGTAAAAAAAAATAAAAATTTATAAAACGATCCAAATTTACGTTTATCTTATTCTCCATCATTTGCTGATTCCAAAAACATATAAATATGTTATATTCGGATTAAAAACAAGCTTTGAAAATTAAATATATAAAAATTATTATCAAAATTGTTTTTTCGAAATCAATTTAAAAACACTTTCATCTTATTCCTTGTCGGTTCCTGATTCCAAAAATATATAGATATGATATGTTTGGATTAAAAACACGCTCAGAAAGTTAAAACGAAGAGAGGTACAGAAAAGCGTGCTATCCTTCTCAGCGCAACGAATACCCCGCTCTTCTTGTCAATTCCACGTGCACTGCCTTTGCCACGGGCGGTGGAGTGACGATGCTACGAGTATACGGTCTTGCTGCGTTGCGTTGCGTTCAGTTTCATTCTGTGAGTTCGACAGCTACTTGACTAAATATTGTATTTTCGCCTTACGCGACTTGTTCTTCATTTCTTTTTATTTCATCGACCTTTGCCTTTGCAATCAAATATTTCTTTGTCATGTTTTTCTATGACCATTTCCCTGCTGTATCGATTCTACAGAGGCCAGCATAAAAGCAATTGCCCCGAGGATGTTATCTTCTTTCCTTGGAGTCCTACTCCTGTTGCGGCAGTAACGCTGGGATCCTAACCTTTTTTCTATTGCATTAATTCAATAAGTTCGATTCTTTTTTCTTTCTCCGCCGATGGTAAAATAATGCCATTGTCATAGGTGTTTATTCGCAGTCGCCAGCGGAGAATGGCAGTTTTTGAATCGTTTTACATTAAATTTTAAAGCTACATGACAAACACTTGATTCTGTCGGAGCTAATAATACAGTTGCGGCAAATGTCCTGGTTCTGTGGTGTGGCTTTTGAATTCATCAGAAAGGGTTCTTGGAGCTAGACATAGCTGAGAGAGGGGAGGAATTGTTTGTTCATGGTTTGCGTTTGTGTTTTTTGTTGACGTTGTTGCTGGTGAGTGTGTGTGTGTGTGTGTGTGTGTGTGTGTGTGTGTGTGTGTGTGTGTGTGTGTGTGTGTGTGTGTGTGTGTGTGTGTGTGTGTGTGTGTGTGTGTGTGTGTGTGTGTGTGTGTGTGTTGGGCGGGTCGTCATGACACACTTCCTCATGAATTACTTTACACACACACACACACACACACACACACACACACATAGACAAATACACACACACACACACACACACACACACAGAGAGAGAAAGCAAACTTCTCTTTGTTTCAGCCGTTATCCGCTTGACTTTTTCTTGCAAAATTGCATGAGATCCGTTTGAAAGGAAAACACGCGCAGACGAAAAAATAAACATTTCTAAAAGCCCAGGTATCCGGTTGTCATATTAAAACGACAGCAGCTCATATTGGTTTGTTTCCAGGGACGTTGCAATACCAGACCTTTTATGTGCCTGCTCCAGAACGGACAAAAATAAAAAGCAAGTTTATAAAATGTTGGAAATGAACAAGGGCCTGAAGGTTATGACCAAAAACCAAGAAAGGCGCGTAGCGTTGGAACTCGAGAGGAGGTAAAGGTTATTTCTGTCTGTGTGTGTGTCTGTCTGTCTGTCTGTCAATCTGTCTGTCTGTCCGTCTGTCTGTTTGACTACCTGCCTTGGCTGCCAGCCTGCCTGCCTGCCTGCCTGCCTGCCTGTCTGCTTGCCTGTCTGCCTGTCTGTCTGTCTGTCTGTCTGTCTGGGGAAGCAATAAAAACGATTATTGTTCATTAGATGTTTTCAAACATCATTAAGTTTATCAATTGCATTACTATGTATGAGAGATTTGGTTAGTTGTTGGTTTTTTTGTAAAGCCCTTGAACCGATATGACTTTGCATCGGTTGTTTCAAGTATGAGAGAACGGGAGACAGACAGAGAGAGTCAGACACAGTCAGATATGAACAGACAGACTCAGAGAGAGCGAGAGAGAGAGACAGAGACAGAGACAGAGACAGAGAGAGAGAGAGACAGAGAGAGTCAGACAGTCAGATATGAACAGACAGACTCAGAACGACAGAGAGAGAGAGAGAGACAGAGAGAGAGAGAGAGAGACAGAGAGAGACAGAGAGAGAGAGACAGACAGACAGAGAGAGTCAGACACAGTCAGATATGAACAGACAGACTCAGAGAGAGCGAGAGACAGAGACAGAGACAGAGAGAGAGAGACAGACAGAGAGAGTCAGACACAGTCAGATATGAACAGACAGACTCAGAGAGAGCGAGAGAGAGAGAGACAGAGACAGAGAGAGAGAGAGAGAGAGACAGAGAAAAACTCACACAGAAAGACGGACAGAGATAGAGAGGCTGACAGAGACAAATGCTGAGGACTTAGAGACAGACAAAGACATACAAATGGAACCGAGAGAGACAGAGACAGAGACAGAGAGACAGAGAGAGAGAGACAGAGAGAAAGAGAGAGAGAGAGAGAGAGAGAGAGAGAGAGAGAGAGAGAGAGAGAGAGAGAGAGAGAGAGAGAGAGAGAGCGACAGAATACGAATACGAATACGAATACGAAAGTTTATTCAGTTTTAGGCCAGAGCCCCTTCTGAAGGGTATGCGCCCAAGAGCGACAGAGAGAGGCAGAGAGAGAGAGAGAGACAGAGAGAGAGAGAGAGTTTATAACGCGGTTGCCTCCCTTCCCCCATTGTCTTCGTGTCTTTTGTTCAATTGATCACCCTTTCAACTCGCACTCAAAGTGCAACGGACCGCAGCAGATGCATTAGTCTGAACAAAAGCCTCACAATAAATCAATCAAAGCGACTTGTTTTTCTTGCTCACCCAGTCATCGTCATAGTCACTGACTTAAACAAAATCACCCGAACAAGAGAAAAAAATATGAAGATTAAAGGGACAGTCCTTCTCGCGTGGTCAATCACAAAGCTATCAAGGTTTTCACATGTGATCGCATTTACCTTCAACCTGGACACATACCCGGGGGCCCGGTAGCTCAGTTGATAGAGCACCGGACTTATGATCCTAGGGTTGCAGGTTCGAATCCGGGACCGGAATTTATCTGCAGACTCAGCGGAGACGGTATCCATGTCCCACCCCCGTGTCGCCACTGTGGCACGTAAACGACCTCGGTCATTCTGCCATAAGTGCAGGTGGCTGATTACAACTTAACACGCAGACACCTGGGTAGCGCGACTCTGTTGCTGCTAGCTTTCTATTGGTAGGAAGCGACCCGAATTCCCCAGCGATGGGACAATGAAGTAATGAAAATGAAAATGAAAATGAAAACATGCTTTCTGTGCAGAGTTTAACACATTTTAATTGATTAATTAATGTGTTTATTGGCACCTGTGTGGATTCGCGAAATTCAACAAAATCAAACTCTGCACAAAAGATAGCCAGGCCGTTGATTTTCGGTATGTATCCCAGTGGAAGCGAACACTTATCCCGTGAAAAAGCCTGGACAGTTTATTCAGTAAATTTCATTAGAATATTGCCGCATTCATGAAATAAGGAACATGGAGTACAACAAGCTAGGCTTATGAGCGTACTCTAAAAAGCAAATGAAATTTGGCGGACGATTGTAATATAACAAGTTTGAAATAATGTCAAAATAATAGTGGTGAGTTATGGTAGACAATCATATAACGATAAAAGGAACAGAAAACACAATGCTAAACTAACATCAGTACTCACACGCACTCGCACACTCACTCGCACACACACTCGCACACTCACTCGCACACACACTCGCACACTCACTCGCACACGCACTCGCACACTCACTCGCACACACACTCGCACACTCACTCGCACACACACTCGCACACTCATTCGCACACACACTCGCACACTCACTCGCACACGCACTCGCACACTCACTCGCACACACACTCGCACACTCACTCGCACACACACTCGCACACTCACTCGCACACGCACTCGCACACTCACTCGCACACACACTCGCACACTCACTCGCACACACACTCGCACACTCACTCGCACACGCACTCGCACACTCACTCGCACACACACTCGCACACTCACTCGCACACACACTCGCACACTCACTCGCACACGCACTCGCACACTCACTCGCACACACACTCGCACACACACTCGCACACGCACTCGCACACACACGCACACACACTCGCACACGCACTCGCACACTCACTCGCACACACACGCACACAATATATGTGTTGGTGAGCAGAATCGTTTACACGAGAAACACGGTACCTTTAAGTGAACTAAACAGGATGATGGCGTCTGTGTTACCAAATAACAGAAGTGCAAAAGATATTGATAAAAACTGTGTCCTGTTAGAGTTGCCTCTAAGGCATAGCTGAAGTATTTTTTTCAGACATTGTCACGGTAGCGTTGCGCGTAAATGATTCTCCCCCAAGCTTTAGCTGTCAAGATAACGTCATAGAAACCGTCAAAACATTTGTTGTGCTCACAGAAAGCAAAAAGCTCTTTCCCTCGGGCGTGATCATATTGGTGCTAGACATGTTTATTTTGTCATCACAGTCAGTGACTTTACGAGTTGGTTGACGTGTTCAGGTCACAGTCACGCAAGTGTTAGCTCGTCACAATTTCGTTAAATGTGCTTTGTTACACATGTGAATGCTAATGATAATGGAGGTGGGATTTAATTCGTGTAATGCTGTTGATCAAAATTGCAATCAGAGAAATTAAACATGTTGACCACAAAAAAAACTAAAGGGACCTGTCAAATGACGCACATGTGGAGGACACAGAAAATCAAAAGCATTATGAATGAGCAATAATGATTTTTTTGTGAATTTGTAATCACGTCAAAGTGGCAAAAAATAATTTTGATTTAGACATATGTGACGACGGAGGATTTTATGTTTTGGTGCAGAAGCAGACAAGGGTTTGTGTCTACTTGTTTTGAGCTACATGGAAGATAAGATGTACCAAAAACAGGTAGGTAGGTGTGCTTTTGTTATTGTTAGGCTTTGAAGCGGTATTAATGTGTGACTACAGTTTGTGACTATTGATCCTTTTGTCATTGTTTAATTACCACAATTAAAATCCCTTCAATATCACAGAAAATATAAGAATGCATTTTTCTTACTCTGTCACACTCTCTGTCACTCCCTCTCTCACTCATTCACTCTCTCTCTCTCTCTCTCTCTCTCTCTCTCTCTCTCTCATTCTCTGTTACTCTCTCTCTCTCTCTCTCACCCACTCTATAACACACTCTCTCTCTCACCCACTCTATAACACTCTCTCTCTCACCCACTCTATAACACTCTCTCTCTCTCTCTCTCTCTCTCTCTCTCTCTCTCTCTCTCTCTCTCTCTCTCTCTCTCTCTCTCTCTCTCTCTCTCTCTCTTCCCTCTCTCAACCACCCGCGTGTACCCACAATGACAATTCACGATCATCTTTTCATTTCAAAGGTTAACCAAGCGCAAAACAATTGTACACTGGCTTTAAAAAATCGACACCCTTACAGACCAAGACAGCAAGTCAAATGTTGTCTAGTCCACCTTTAAGACAATGGTCATCATGCCCAATATTGATACTGTTCGGGCCACCATGTTGGCTAAAAATAAAAACCGGCAACTTCTGCATTAAACTTTGAACACGAGCAAACACTCGGTGTAATGGATTTCCTGCGTTTCTTGTCGTTCTTCTTGCCTTGCAATATTTGTCTCTTTGTCATTTCAGAAGCAGAACGCCGTTAGACGAGCTTAGCAGCAAAACAAATTGAGGAAAAAATTGATCACGAATTCTATTCGTGAGTTCAAGGGAAAGGGTATTATGTTCTGCCATTGAAGGCAGATGAATAACGAGATAAAAGTATCCAAAGCAGTAAAACCTGTTTGTGTCAAGATCTAGCGTTTCTATGTACACACTTTTTTCTCTTTCCTTCCAAGAGGTTGAACGAGAAAAAGAGGATGGCAACTCCCGAGAGTCTTTGTTTCAAAACGCTGTGTTGTATTGCGATTCCATTTTTGGTAACAGAAGAGCTTCAACAGCTTATCATATTCGCAATGGATCAATATGTGCATTATGTTTTCAGTGATGAAGATTTGTTGAGAACACTTGCGATGCACGAACACATTACACTCTCACTTGGTTTTGTCACAGGCAATACAGCATGGAATTCTAACTCGCCAGTAAAACTTCTCCGTTACAACACAAACAAGATACAACATGTCACAGGTATGCACACACAAAGGTTTCCTTTTTATATTTAGTCAAGTTTTGACTAAATATTTTAACATCGAGGGGGAATCGAAACGAGGGTCGTGGTGTATGTGTGTGTGTATGTGTGTGTGTATGTGTGTGTGTGTGTGTGTGTGTGTGTGTGTGCGTGCGTGCGTGTAGAGCGATTCAGACCAAACTACTGGACCGATCTTTATGAAATTTGACATGAGAGTTCCTGGGATTGATATCCCCATACGTTTTTTTCATTTTTTTGATAAATGTCTTTGATGACGTCATATCCGGCTTTTCGTGAAAGTTGAGGCGGCACTGTCACGCCCTCATTTTTCAACCAAATTGGTTGAAATTTTGGTCAAGTAATGTTCGACAAAGCCCAAACTTCGGTATTGCATTTCAGCTTGGTGGCTTAAAAATTAATTAATGACTTTGGTCATTAAAAATCTGAAAATTGTAAAAAAAAATAAAAATTTATAAAACGATCCAAATTTACGTTTATCTTATTCTCCATCATTTGCTGATTCCAAAAACATATAAATATGTTATATTCGGATTAAAAACAAGCTCTGAAAATTAAATATATAAAAATTATTATCAAAATTAAATTGTCCAAATCAATTTAAAAACACTTTCATCTTATTCCTTGTCGGTTCCTGATTCCAAAAACATATAGATATGATATGTTTGGATTAAAAACACGCTCAGAAAGTTAAAACAAAGAGAGGTACAGAAAAGCGTGCTATCCTTCTTAGCGCAACTACTACCCCGCTCTTCTTGTCAATTTCACTGCCTTTGCCATGAGCGGTGGACTGACGATGCTACGAGTATACGGTCTTGCTGAAAAATGGCATTGCGTTCACTTTCATTCTGTGAGTTCGACAGCTACTTGACTAAATATTGTATTTTCGCCTTACGCGACTTGTTTTCTTTCTTTTTTTCTATTTTTTTGTTAAATTATAAGAAAAACCGTACATGTATCTCTTTATGTTTTTGGTGGCAGAGAAGTAGGTCCATGCTCCTCTCATGTATCCATGACATTCTAATTACTGTACGCAAAATATTCCTAAAATTCAATTGTGTTAACTGGAAAACAGACTTGCTTCTAACTTGATGTTGTTGTTTTTTTTTACCCTAACACGAAACTGAAAACTACATCCCACCAACACATCCACTGCTCTATAACTGCAGGGTTTCTCTCTCCATTTTCCTTTCAGTGTAGTTGCTTGTTTCGGAGTTGATTTTAAATCCACTCTATTAGAGACAAAACTATTGCAGGGGGGATACCCAGCGTTAAGGGAATATAAGCCGGATTGTGAAGGGAATCAGGGATTCAGTAGCTCACAAAAGCAGGAGTCAGGAATAATTGAAGGAGTCATCGGTAAAGGAGCTTTGTTTCTCTAATCGCCATCTAACACCGGTCCATCCATTATTGAGGAAGTCCCATTATGGGCGCGGCTACGCATGCCCAGTGCTGGTCCATTAGCTGAAACTCCATTCTCTGTCCTTCGGGACTGAGAGAGAGTGAAAATCTGCTAAAATCCTTTTATTTCTTGCTTTTTTTGTTGTTGGTGTCTTCTTGGGTTTCGGGGGTGTTTTGTGAATTAAAGTAATTGTTTTCAGTGCTGACAGAAGCTGGTGTGAAACAAGAGATCACTGGCTTCTGAAGTTGGCTGGAACTCTCTGTTACCACTCCTTTGGGATAAAGGCACCCCAAAAATATGGTAACATTTGTTATTCTTTCTTTCTTTTTAACAAAAAATTAAATCATTGCTTTGAACTTTTATTGCAAAAGGAGAACACAAAAAAAGAAACAAACAAAAAAACAAAGAAAGATAGAACCAAGAGAGAAAACAGAGACATAACAGACAAACACCATACGCTGTGAAGAATGTTTGTGGGTGTAGTGCGGACCGATGACTGAGCCACTGACCACGAAAAATGTCGTGCCTCGTTATCAGAACTAAACCTTGAATGATAAACATTTTGATACAAAGGCCTTTAAAAAAAAGTCTCCGTTTCATTCTAATCTAGTTTGGTTATTCGCGGTCCTACAAGTACTGTTTCGTTCTGAACAGCTTGACATTCGTCATCATTTTTACTGATTGGAGCACGGACTCATGTATAGGTCCAATTCATTCTTCTTACTCGGCGTGACGTTATCAAATGGATCGGCTAGCTTTAGCCCGAAGGGGCACAACTCCGCTCATACTCTCTTCGCGCCGCCATATTGGATGCCGTCTTTGTTAGTTTTCTTCATTGCACTCTTGTTCTTTTTGCGTATTTCACTGTGTATGCAGACAAAATGAAGAAAACTGTGCATGCATGAGTCCAAAGGGGATCTGCCTTTTTAACACAACAGCACAACATAAAAAGTAAAGCAAGAATACATTATTATATTCATTTATTTATTCTTTATCTCAAATTACCATGCAGACAGTGCACCAAAATTCACAAGATCAGTAAAGCTCTCAAGACAGGCAAATGAGGTACAATGCAGCTCAGGTAACTACTGCAAAGTATAATTTTCAAAGAATCCTATCACAGTGTTCACTCTAAAGGCACAACCGATGGACAATTGTTGATTAGCGCACTGCACACAGCAAAAAATAACCAGTTATAATCGTCTTCTCCGCTCAGTAACTTCCTTCCAGTTGTCACCTTGATGGTAAACAACTTTAGGGATCCTAAAGTGTGCCTGCTGACTGCAGTTTTTGGCCACACAACGTGTCATTTTCATTTTTGTCGAGTCGCCACCCAACGCTCAAGCACTGTCTGAGATCGTGCAAGGCATCCAACATGGCGGCGGATGACCAATTCCAGAGAGTTACGACCCGTGATTCTCATACCGCGCGCGCCCAGTAGAAATGCTGTTGTTAACTTGAGTTTCTGCAATGGGCCTATAACACGCTCGTTCAGTGAGGCGTCTACAGCGTGTTGTTAACTCGTTCTGTACTTGGTCTCATTTCATCATTAATTCACCCGCGGTTCCCTCGAGAATAGAAGTGAGACCGTGTCTACAAAATGGCTGACACTCTAGTGGCCAATCAGATACACGTGTTCCTAAACGCGCGGTACTAATGGCTATGTTGGTATCTGTTGGCCGTATTCTACCCAAAACAATACGATTTTACCGTAAAGGGCCTGCCTGTCGTGGGTTTACATCAACACGGTCTGATGTGGTTATTCTTGACTTGTAAAGTATCGATCGCAATGACTCCGTCAGAAGTGTTCTAACGCCGCCTTATGTTTGGTGATGCAAAGTAGCTTTACATTTCCGGTTGGATTTTTTTAATGCATTCCTCACAAACACACACAAAACTATTTTAACCTGTTGCTCTGTTAATGGTTAATGGTTGATGTGGTTGTTGCGTTGTGTGGCTGTTTTGGATGGTAACGATGACGCCAAAGTAGGTCCATGGCCTTAACGTAAGGGCTTTTGTTTTAAACAACGCCCACCAATATGATCTAGGCTAAACGAAAGCTTAATTATTGATTTAATTGTTTCACACGCACGTGTGTTTAAAAGCATTGAGGATACGAACATTTCGCACGGTGCATAGCTATTGTGCAGATTCTTAAAAGCAGGGACGCAACCTTCCGTGCTTCCGTTTCACTCCAACAAATCTGAAACGCTTTTTATCCTCTTTTTTTCTTCGGGGTGGAAATGGATGATTGGAGGAGCGTGGGGGCGTAGATGGACTAAACAATATACATTTGTGTCAGCATATTTGGTTGTCTGCACGGGAATCAATTTATGTTTTAACTGTATGCAGTAGCCCAAAAGCGTTACTGACATTCATTAACAATTTAATCATGTAAACAATTATTTCGCCAAACTTTATGGCATAGAATTATTACCACGGGGATAGAGATATGTGCGAGAAGGGAGGTTGAGATGTTACTAAGCTTTACAAACAAATGGCCCAGTAAACAGAATCCCACCTAAAAGTCCAAAGAATATGAACTATTGAATACACTATTGATCAAATAGTCTTCTCCTCTTCTTCTTCTTCTTCTTCTTCTTCTTCTTCTTCTTCAGCGTTCGACGATGGCTGTGTCTAGATTCTTTGGCCCGTGATGTTGACGAAGTGGGCTGTCATTTCCAGGTCCTGAGTGCTGCCCCATAAGTCTTCTCCTCCATCCCTACCTTACCCCTCTCTTACCCAGCACTCTTCTGTCCTCGTATTAGGGTCCAGTTGGTTTAAACAAGATTTTATTCCAAAAATACAGGATGGCATGTATAATACGATATAAACATTTGTGATCACACAACAAGCTAAGCTTATACTAAGTGTGGTTAGAAGTATGTACATCTAGATAGGAATTGTTTTTTCATGTTATGTCAAGGTCAGAAGGTCCAGTTGAAAGCATTGCGTTATTGAAGATATGCACCATTTAGCATACTAGCGATTTAATATCCCTTTTGTTTATTCACCCTTGCCCTGCCCCCCCCCCCCCCTGCTTTCCACCCTTTCCCAACCCGATCCCCCTCAACAAAAATATAGATCACTCAAGTAATAAATGCCCGTGCCCTAGCTCCTTCCTTTTCCTTGCGCACCTTACCCCACAACCCGCTCCCACCCACACAATGTGTTCATATGTAAGCAGAAAATGGGTGCACATACAATATTCAAGACAAAAACGATTACATATTTTAACCTGCCTAGCGCCTTTTCTTTGCCCTCATTCTTCTATCTCCCCTCCAAACGCACACATTATTTTCTTCTCTCTCCCCCCCCCCCCCCCCCCTCTTTCTCTTTTACTCCGTTCTTTGCCTTCCATTTGCAGGGGTACAGCATGTTATCGGAAATCCTTGGTTCCAGCTTTTTGTCGCAGAGCACCGTCCGTATGACGCTACACGGCCGTGACGCTCAACACAGTCACAAGAGAACTGCGTCACGCTTCGCTTCCCACGCGTGGCAAAAAAAATAAAAAATAAAAATCTTTAAATTTGAAAGAATACAAGTGCAGCGTCTCTTCATCCGATTGCACGGACGGAAATACTTGTTCAGCTTCGCGCAATTCAACCTGAGTTTCACAGACCCGGTCATGTTCAAATATTCTGAACTAAATTGGAAGGTAGGACTGTTTAACCTTTGAAAGCATTAACTCGCTAAAACTTAAAAGAAAAAATGGGGAAGAGAGAGGGGGAGCAAAATCGATGTTTGCAAGCGAAGTCGCTGAAACTGTTTCTTTCAAAACCGGTTTTATTTGGCTGGGTTTGAATGAAGAGAGAAAGAAGGGGGAGGGTGCATTGAAAGTTCATGAAAAACTTTAACAACACCGAGAGACAAGCAAGCGAAGAAAGGTGGTGTGGCGCGGGGACATACGCGGCGGATGGGGGGGGGGGGTAGGGGGGGTAGGGGGGGTAGGGGGTGGGGGGGGTTGCGACAAGGAGGGAAATGCGAAGGCAATCGTTAATTAGGCGGCAGCTGTGATTCGCAAGGTAATGCGTACTGGGTCATTTTTCAAAGTTGTGAGCGTCGAAATGTCTGATTTTATGTTTTGATTTTTTTGTGTGATTTGATTTAGTATTGAAAGGTTTGTTCACAGAACGTTTACTTTTAGATACACAAAACATTCAGCGTATAAACTTTATATAGCTCACGTTTCGTTTTGTCAAAAATCAAACGTTCCATGAACTAAATTTACCTTTTCTTTGTATTCTGGATTTTGGAACGTTTGCAGTCTATCTGTTTCGGATTTGTGAGGATGAAAGGGTTAAGAAAATATTAATGTAGTGTTTGCACTCTATGTCGCGCGTTTCATCAACTTCGCCAAGATCATACGTTGAAATAATTGCAACACTGCTAAACGCACATCATGCGCTGCAGTATGACCAAGTGAGCTTTCTGCATATCTAAAGCATGCCCAATATTGCCATTGTATACTTGTTTTTCGCACACATACAGCTTTGTTGTTATTGGTTTAAACAAGTTTATTCAGTAAATGTCATTGGAATATTGCCGCATACATGAAATAAGGAACATGGAGCACAACAAGCTAGGCTTGTTGTTGTTGTTGTTGTTGTTGTTGTTGTTGTTGTTGTTGTTGTTGTTGTTGTTGTTGTTGTTGTTGTTGTTGTTGCGCGTCCAAATCTATGTACAATGGAACAATAAATGCAGTCTCAAAGCAGCCAGCACCATCCCAAACAAAGAGAGAAAGAACATAATAGTTAAGACAGTAAGAGCTACAGACATTCCGACAGGAATCCATGAGCACCTTTCCTCGTTTGTTTTAATTCCCTCCTCTTATATCTCACTATCATCCCCCCCTCTCTCTCTTTCTCTTTCTCTCTCTCTCTCTCTCTCTCTCTCTCTCTCTCTCTCTCTCTCTCTCTCTCTCTCTCTCTCTCCCTCTCTCTCTCTCTCTCCCTCTCTCTCATCGCTGTTCAGTCTCCAATGAGCTTTACTTAAAAGACAAAAGAAGCACAATACATTAAATCAAACTTGTGTTCAGCGTTGCTAATCGTAACATAGCCTGGGGCATCAACATGCCAATACACACCAATGATGAATGCTAATTTTCGACGTTCAGCCAGAGCACTGATAACGCCTTATATCCCCCTACCAACTCCCCCCACCCCACCCTGACTTTTGTTGTGCCCGCTTCAGTGGCTGGCTCGTAACGGCCGAATGACTTTTCTCATGCATTTTGAATTAGAAAGTGAATCGATAGTTGAAAGCGGAGAAGGCTCCCTGCGCGGCACACAGTTTGATGGTTAGTTGCATGACTGGTTTTCACGAATCAAGTTTGTCGAGAATTGTAATCCAACCGTCTGTCTTGGTTCGTATCTTTGCTCGTCAGCCGTGACTGATTATGGAATTTGGCGTGTGATCTCAGTTGAGAATTGCATAAGTAGGATGGCAGAAAATGCAAGTTTTGGAATAGACTGGAAAGTGATGCGCTAAAAGTGAGTACTGCTTCTTGTTTCTTAAAGAGCGTTTTATGACGTTTGTTTTGTACAGACCTGCATTCACTTTTTTCTTTCTTTTTTTTTGTTTTTTTGTTTTTGTATCCCTCTGCGCGCGAGCGCGCACTCGCTGCAGCCTACGACAATGTTAATAGTGTGTGTCCCCAATGATAATTGTAGTTTGCTTCTGAACGTACTCTCTCTCTCTCTCTCTCTCTCTCTCTCTCTCTCTCTCTCTCTCTCTCTCTCTCTTTCTCTCTCTCTCTCGCTCTCTCGCTAGCTCATTTCTTCTCCCTTTCTTTCCCTTAACTTTCATCCTTCTTGCTTCTTTGTTCCCTTCCTCCTTCCTTCATTCCTAAAATCTGTATGGGCGTTTTGATCTTATTGGTTGCGGGGGGGGGGGGGACACTTAAATGCGTGCGTGTGTGCTTGTGCATTCGCCCAGAAACTACCCGGAATCCACGATAGCTCATGGGGTGCAGACATGGTTTGTCACGAGATCTACTTTTTAGCTAAAGCAAGTTGAGAACGGTCTCATGTACATAAAAAAAAAAACATCTCCGGAGCGAACAGCACGTACATTTAACGCATTTAGATTAAGACCTACACCCTCGAATACATCAATCAATGAATACAAATTAATGAGTTTGTTTGTTCCCTGAATTTGAAATCAACCTTATGTTGGAAGCATGCTTGATACCAAGGTCTGTAACTCTCATACTTCGCCACTTCAACAACAAACTATAATCCATTGGTGCATAATCTACAATATTTCATTTCATAAACAGATCTCACGCGAGAAACTGCACACACCCCATTAAATGCTAAATAATGTGGGGCGGTTTTAGACACTATTTTGCCTCCCAAACCCAAAATTCGTTCAGTATTTGACTTTCATAACAAAAGAACTGAAAAGTACAAAACTTCCTCTTCTATTCTCCGCTGATTGAAGTACATTTCGGTACCGATAACAAAACACGACAAGAACACTAAAGTATCTGCCTATACCGCCACAACGTATACGTGTTTTTTATTTTATTCCAAACCAAGTAACCGCAGTGATATGTTAACAGAATCGACTATTTTGATGGAACAATACCGCCTCGCATTTATAATCACTCATCTGCATCCAATTTTGTAGCTAGACTGACAGTGAGATTAGGATTTGGCCAATTCAACCGTTGATATTAAAGCGCCTTTATTCTGTTAAAAAATGGGAAAATGTGGAATAAATAGACAACGCATGCATTTTTCATGATTCACTAGCTAACTTTGATAAATATTTGTATTATCCACTGAGACTGGGTGTGTTACCTCTACATATCTGTCAGTATAGTCAGCATGGAAGGTAAAAAGAAATCCTGACAGTTTATTGTAATGGATGCAGACACAATGACTTGTCATGCACATCACGTCCCATCAAGTAACTGCAAATGTTTGACATTTATTGCACCTCTTAAGCATTCATGACAGATGTGGATACATGTTTATGCATTTGAACTTTATTGTACAACGTAAAACATAGATACTGTTTATAGTGCGATTAAATTGTACAAGGTACAATGTACTTGGCATTTGGTGAATAAAGCCACAAGAAACACTACAATATATACTTTATTGAATACAAAAATATATCTTCATCTTGAGATTTAGACGCCAACGCTTTACATACATAAATTCTTTTTCTTTTGATTACATCAACTGCGTTATTGCGTACTTGTGAGAAAAAAAATTCTTCCATAATTCAAAGTTTCAATAACTTAACCATTCCTGCTTTCGTTTGTTTTTGTATTCGTTACATTTATATTGTTATTTTCATGCTCGCTTGCTTGCTTTCTCGCTTTACACTCTCCTTACAACTGCCACTCACCCGCTAAAGACATGTTGGTTCGTGTCATATAATTATATATCACCCAACAAACTTGTCATTTCCATAAGAAGAAAAAATCTCAATAGCTGAATTGACACACTGTTGTTTAACATTACCTGCAATTTGGAAGGGTTTTCCCTCGTCATCGGTACGCCTCATCAAAGTGCCAATGCTTTGAGCCCGTGCATGTTTGTGATTGACATACAAATGGTCAGTTATATAGAGATGGAGAACGAGTGGGAGGGAGACTTGTCAATGGAATGGCAGTGCACCCTAGTGATATAAACTGATATACACTTGTCCATTTTATGTAAACATTAAATTACATGTTCTCAGTGCGTGTATCACAAAAAAAAAAGAAAAAAAAAAGATACAATTGTTTCATGTTTTTAAAACCACTTGAACAACAAATGAACAACGATATTAACACGTTATCCTAACTTGTTTTATGACTATGATCACGGTAATTTAGGGGCATAATATTCTCCCATATTTCGACAGCCGCAAGCTTACGCTTCAGACTTCAGATATCGGTGCACCCCCTCATTTTGAACTTAAAAGACGATAGAGTCGAACCTGGCCTTACGACCAAATCTCAATAGCGACCACCTGCCCATTACGACCAATCCAAGGGATCCCGGGGGAATAATTCCTATAAAATTCACCTCTCCCTGACGACCACCTATCCATAACGACCCATTGTGTACGGTCCCGTTGGGTGGTCGATATTGACAGGTTCGACTGTATTGTGTATCAACTATGGCTGAGCAGTTTACCTAAAGGGACTGATTGCACTGGCTGATAGCTTCACTGCCATCGTAAACTGTATGCGTAATTAGCGAAGCTGCTTCAACTTTGAACTTCTGGGTTTTGTAGGTTATTTAACTTGAAACAACGGCGTCTTTTCCCATGGGCGACGCGATGACATTCTTCGTAGGGACTGTGATGTATTGTTATTACTGTAAGTATTGGCAATGATTGGTGTGAATATAACCAGAAACTGCAGGTGAAGACATTACTCATTGAGAAATGACAAGTTTAGACAGAAAGAGAAAAGACGGAGATTAATTGACGTTACGGAAAACTGATCGTAAGTTTCATGCTTGCTGGGAATGATGAACTTTCTTAGAACCTAAAATGATTAGTTTCGCCATAACCAGAGAGGAAAGAAGAGACAGAAGTAATGTAGAAATGAGAAGTTCAGGCATCATTAGAAGGCAAAAAGTTTAGACATGACGAGAAATGACGGGAGTACACTTCATACGACAAAAGAGATATAAGCATAAGTAGATGTCGGAGGCTAGATTAAGACATCATTACAAACAATAGGTAGATACATAACTAAGTACAATAGGTTTAGTCACAACTAGATATGATAGGTTCATACTTGAAAAAAAAAGTGATAGGTTTAGAAGGAACTTATGAGGATCTGATATATCCGGGAACATCTTACCAAAACTAGTGGGGGGCGGGGGTGGGGGGGGGTGGTAGCTTCTTAGCCGACTGTAGACGATGTTGATACTATGTACGCTTTGATTATTTTGTGTGTAAATCTGACGGAATTCAGAGCTAGTTTGGTTTAAGCGTGTTTTTTTTATTAATTTTTTGTATACACGTTATAAACAGTAACAACATTAAGAACGTTAACAAGCAGACTGCTTATGGACACGTTCTAAAACTGATAATCAATACACATTCTGATAACAAGACATGGCGAACAAGTGATAACTTCAACCCTTTTCTTTCAAAATATTTCATAATATTTCATACAAATTCTTCTTCTTCTTTTCTTCGTCGTTCGCTCAGACATTTTATACAAATAAAAAGAGAGAGAGAGAGAGAGAGAGAGAGAGAGAGAGAGAGAGAGAGAGAGAGAGAGAGAGAGAGAGAGAGAGAGAGAGAGAGAATGCTTTGCTACATCTATTGCAGTCACTGTTAATATAATATCAGCCGAAGCGATCAGTTGACACAACGTAATCTTGTACAACATAAAATATTTTCGTGTTCAAAAATATAGTTAAATCAGTATTTCCAAACAAAAGTGTTTTGCAGTCCAGAACGTGCGTTGGCAGACTATTGAATAAAATGGTTCTATGTTCTCTAAATTTTGGACAATGAAACAAAAAGCGTTCAGCATCTTCCGGGCGTACTCCACACGTGCATTCTAAATTATCAGAGAGGTGTCGGTTAACAAGGTCTTGTTCCAAATCGCTCATATTTAATCTCAACCTGCTGTGAAGTACCTGTGCCTTGCGGTTGCCTAAATAATAATACTGTGGAACAACAACATCTCCATTGGTCAAAAATCGTTTAAATTCACCAACTGACTGCGTTTGTCGTATATTTTCTGGAAGATTATTCCACAAAGCTGTCGTTGAAGGAAAAAATGAAGATTTACATAACTCACTTCTGCATAATGGAACCTTTTCCCATAGAAGCACTGTTAAAAATCTAAGCTCTAATGGTTCAAAGCTCCATTAATCACCATCCTAATAAAACCTAACAGATAGTCTTGTACTGTATCAAACCCATGTCTGAATTTGTTTTAAATTTGGCACAAGCAAAAGGAAAGCAATAATATTGCCATCGGGGACAGTCGAAGAACTGGACTGAACAATTTTTGTATGAGAGTATGCTTGAAGGTTTTCTTCTGCGTGTTAACAACTTCTACCTTACCGATACTTTTGTAAGAAGGCAATATTACATTCAGAGCACTGATGACAGCTGTGCTATCATCTTAAGCAACCGTCTGTTGTTCTGTCGTCTCCTTGCATCATAGTTTACTTTGAAAGAGAAAACATCAATGCATTGTTCAAACGTATTTCAGCTCACAGCTTGCCCCCAAAAAGTAATATATAGCCAGAGGTAGGGAGGAGCCCGATAAATCCGCGTCAAGTTTCTCTTTGAACAAAGACTAGTATCCTTCTTTTTTGCTCACATTTCTAGGGTATCATTCAAGTGAAAGATTCTTTCAAAAGCTGTTTTTCATATATATAGTATAATCCGCTCAGAAAGCAACAGATGCGATCTTCACAATCTATCGCCTCTTTTCATTCCTATCTGCCTGAATGTCATACCCTTTTTGTGTATAAAAGATAGGAAAATAAGCAAACCTCTCTGCAAGGGCTGAGGGCGTAGGGTCGGATTTCAAGCAAGGTTTAACTCTTTCACGTCAAGAACCCAAGCAGCGATAAACACATGCTACATTATGCCTGAAATATTTGGGCAAATATATCAAGTTATTGTACAAAGTGACTTTTTCACCGAAGGAAGTGTTTTGTGCGGTAGCTGAAGTTGGTTGGTGACCGATTGCTAGGTCCAATTGCATAGCTAACGAGTGACAGTGAACAGGAGGGTGTCCCTGACAGTTTTGTTCCCCCCTAAAGTTAGCACCCGCCCTTGCCCTTAAGGGTGGGTATTATGATATGTTGCCTTGTTGAAGTTTCTTTTCAGGCGTGCGAAGACGGTAAAAGGACCGCACCCCCCCCCCCCCCCCCCTTTCCTCCTTTTATTTTTTTTAAGAGGCTGAAGGCTTACATTCAAAGAAGTTGCTTTTTAGACTTTTGTTATCTCCTGGTATTGGTACCAACCGTGTCTGCTGAGGGTTGATAAACTCATGCTCAAATGTTAAGGCGCAACCCCTTTAATAAGACTGTGTAATGTTTGTCACTTGCTAAACAAGTGTGATATGGCACGATATGTTTAAAATTTTTTTTTTAAAAGGATGAAATGAGATGGCAGATAGTCGGGTTTGCATTTTGAATAGGCTACAGAACGTTTTGCCTGTACAACTCCTGCTGGTATCAGCTTAAACAACCGTAACATAATTCGGTGGGTTTCTTAGTACTGATTTTTGAAAGACTGCAAAAAACGTTGAATATCAAAATGTAAGACAGATGAGTATTCTTTGTAGTTGCCAATACTGATGAGTCAGTTGCGTCAGGCCGTTTGAGTTCTGTGCCATGTTCTTTGTAAACTTTTTTCTTTTATCTAAATGTCCCCAATTTGAACGATGTTTTTCTTACGTATAATTAAACTCTTTGTTGTTAAGTTCTGCCGTCAAACATATTAAGTTTCCAAAGTAACACAGGACCTTGCCTGACTATTCAAAACACAAATAAAGTAAATTTGCGATCTAATTACTTTACATGAATTTTTAAATACTCGATTTCAGATAGAATTATAGAGTTGCTTAACTTTTTGGAATGAGTGGATTAATAATGTACTTGATTGTTGAGACTCTTTTCAGTAATTGAAAGGTTGTCCTAGTACTTTTAGATAGGCATAGGGTTCACATTCCAAAAGGGTTTCTGTTAGATTTTTTTTATTATTTGTTTATGTCTGCGCTAACATTTCTCACTAATGGCAGACGTTATTTAGTATTGAGCATATAAAGGCCATATTGTTATGGCCACCAGGCAAAAGGCCATAATAATGGCCATTTATAACTTGAAATATTTAAAACGTTAAAATGTTAAATATACAGCGCGCTTTGATAACACACACATACACACGCACACACACACGCACACACTCACACACACACACACATACACCCACACACACACGCACACACTCACACACACACACACATACACCCACACATACACACACAGTGAAATCGACCTCAGAGGGTGTCACCCGACACAAAACATGACGCAGGACATCAAAGTAAGAGAGTAAAGAAGGGGAGACTAGCAGTGTTTGTGTCACAGCTCAGCGCAGTCACGACTGACGTGTGACGAATTGAAACGCTGGACAAAGATCGTGACGTGGTTCTCATATCTCGCTGTTCGCGAACACTGGAAAGGATTTCTTATTCTCAAAGAGAAAAGTCCCGCTATTTCTGACTATTTTGCTTTCATTCTTTCCTTCCTTTAATTTTTCTGTCCTTCCTTCTTTCTTTCTTTCTTTCTTGTCTTGCTTCCTTTTTACATTTAGTCAAGTGTTGACTAAATGTTTTAACATAGAGGGGGAATCGAGACGAGGGTCGTGGTGTATGTGTGTCTGTGTGTGTGTGTGTGTGTGTGTGTGTGTGTGTGTGTGTGTGTGTGTGTGTGTGTGTGTGTGTGTGTGTGTGTGTGTGTGTGTGTGTGTGTGTGTGCGTGTGTGTGTGTAGAGCGATTCAGACTAAATAAACTACTGGGCCGATCTTTATGAAATTTGACATGAGAGTTCCTGGGTATGATATCCCCGGACATTTTTTTCTTTTTTTCGATAAATACCTTTGATGACGTCATATCCGGCTTGTTGTAAAAGTTTAGGCGGCACTGTCACACCCTCATTTTTCAATTAAATTGATTGAAATTTTGGCAAAGCAATCTTCGACGAAGGCCGGGGTTTGGTATTGCATTTCAGCTTGGTGGCTTAAAAACTAATGAGTGAGTTTGGTCATTAAAAATCGGAAACTTGTAATTAAATTTTTTTTTCATTAAACGATCCAAAAACAATTTCATCTTATTCTTCGTCATTTTCTGATTCCAAAAACATATACATATGTTGAATCGAGACGAGGGTAGTGGTGTGTGTGTGTATGTGTGTGTGTGTGTGTGTGTGTGTATGTATATGAATGTATGTGTGCATGTGTGTGTGTGTGTGTGTGTGTGTGTGTGTGTGTGTGTGTGTGTGTGTGTGTGTGCTTGCGTACGTGTATGTAAGTGCTTGCGTCCGTGCGTGCTTGTGTCCGTGCGTGCTTTCTTGCAGTCGAGTGGATGGGTGGGTTGGGGGATGTGTCTGTGTGTCGGTTTTTATGTCTGCGTGGGAGGATGGCTGGGAGACAGAAAGGAGGGTAGCGCGAGGGGCTGTAGAAAATAAAACAATTTAGCCCTGAGCTAATTCTCTATTCTGTAGCTCAAAAAAGCAAAAAACAATCAACCACAACCTGTCCAAAACAGTCTTAAATGGACGTCCCTTGCCAGCAGAAATACAATGTTTCACCAAGGTGTTGAATAATTGTTGTGTCGGTAGACACAAACACAGACACGAAGGTGGATAAGAATACATAACACAGGAGTTAAAGTTACTGTGCGGGACTCGTTTTTTATAATGGATTTTGTTGACATCCTCAGCTGTAAAACCTGCCCCAAAAATAAACATTTAACTTCAGTTTTAGTTCCTTGAAATATTTGATTTTGTAGCGGATTGTTCTCTGTCCCATTCGTAAATACACAAGCGTGAATTAACCGCGCCTGGTAGACCAGATCGAGTAAATGCGGCATCAACGGATCGAGTAAATGCGGCATCAACGGGTCGAGTAAATGCGGCATCAACGGGTCGAGTAAATGCGGCATCAACGGGTCGAGTAATCAATCAACACGATCAAAGTGTCTCGGATACAGCACGAAAGTAAATCATCATGGGTTTTCAAAACAGTTTTGCTGTCTGGAAAACTACAAACCCTCCTGTTTTTCAAACGGCTTCGGCGTCGGAGTGTTTTACCAAGACTTCTTTCAGACGTGCGTGGATTTCCCTACACTGTGAGCAGCGCTTCCTGGTGTGCAAGGGGAGATTAGTGGTGTGCAGTGTTGGCGAGTTACTGGACGTGGGCAGTGTTGAAGGAGAGTTGTGTTCCTTGACCTGGGTCAATTTGCGGAGGGCCACTCATGTGGTTGATCCCTTTGTTTTAGGTTTCACACTCTCTTTTTGGAGTTTTCTTCAGTTTGCAACACACGTCCCCGCTACCTGGATGCTTGCTTGTGACAGAAACAGGGATCGAAATGCTTGCAGTTCACCAAAAATAGTCAGGCACACCTTCGATTCCATCTGATTGCTGTGGTGGTGGTAGTTGTGGTGCTTTTTCTTTACCCTTGGTATCCAAACAGTTGCCACTACTCCCCCTCTCAGCTCCTCAAGCATCCACGTTTTTGTCCATCCTCTTCCTCCGGGATGACCCCCTCCCTCCCCCCTCCACCCCCCGTGTTGTTGTCGGGTTTTCCCCTAAATTAAGCATACGCGTGACTGAGTACGGATCTAATTATCACATCTGTACATAGGTCACGTCAAGCCTAATATTTATTGGGCGAAATCTAATTTACGAAGCTCGCTGCTCGAAGCTTTGGCACTGAACTTTCGTTATTTAAAAAGACTTTGAACAGTCTTCGCAAATTCAACTTCGGGCTCAATTAAGTATGGTGCGATTGACTTAAAGTTGTGTGTAATCAAGACGACGCACACAGGAGCATGCACACGCCTCCCGTCCAGTTGCACTGGCGAAATTGCAACAGACCTGGACCGCTCGGCCACCTTGTCCCCTGTCCCCTTCGTGTGTTCCCTGCATACCTGCCGTGTTTCACCTGCACACCATCACTGGGGGGATTAACACGTCCCCCCGCTTTGTCTTTTGTCAACCCGCCGTGTAATGTGCAGCTTGAGTAAATCGAGTGAAGGATGGAGCCGCAGAGGGGGATGGGGAAGGAAGAGAAGGAGGGCAAAGACTGAGAGAGAGAGAGAGAGAGAGAGAGAGAGAGAGAGAGAGAGAGAGAGAGAGAGAGAGAGAGAGAGAGAGAGAGAGAGAGAGAGAGAGAGAGAGAGAGAGAGAAAGACGAGAGACAGATTATAACGGTTTGAATTGGGACGGGGAATACAATGAAGAGCTTTAACACGGATGCAAAAACAAACAAGTCGCGTAAGGCGAAATTACTACATTTAGTCAAGTTGTGGAACTCACAGAATGAAACTGAACGCACTGCATTTTTTCACAATGACCGTGGTTCGCCGCTCGTGCAAAACGCAGTGAAACTGACGAGCCTGTTTAGCGCGGTAGTGGTTTCGCTGTGCTGCATAGCACGCTTTTCTGTACCTCTCTTCGTTATAACTTTCTGAGCGTGTTTTTAATCCAAACATATCAGCATATCTATATGTTTTTGGAATCAGGAACCGACAAGGAATAAGATGAAACTGTTTTTAAATCGATTTCGGACATTTAATTTTGATCATAATGTTTATATTTTTAATTTACAGAGCTTGTGTTTAATCCGAATATAACATATTTATATGTTTTTGGAATCAGACAATGATGAAGAATAAGATGAACGTAATTTTGGATCGTTTTATAAAAAAATAATTTTAATTACAATTTTCAGATTTTTAATTTTTTAGCCACCAAGCTGAAATGCAATACCAAAGTCCGGCCTTCGTCGAAGATTGCTTTACAAAAATTTCAATCAATTTGATTGAAAAATGAGGGTGTGACAGTGCCGCCTCAACTTTTACAAAAAGCCGGATATTACGTCATCAAAGACATTTATCGAAAAAAAAGAAAAAAATGTCTGGGGATATCATACCCAGGAACTCTCATGTTAAATTTCATAAAGATCTGTCCAGTAGTTTACACGCACACACACACATACACCACGACCCTCGTCTCGATTCCCCCTCTATGTTAAAACATTTAGTCAAAACTTGACTAAATATAACAAGTCGCGTAAGGCGAAAATACAATATTTAGTCAAGTAGCTGCCATTTTTCAGCAAGACCGTATACTCGTAGCATCGTCAGTCCACCGCTCATGGCAAAGGCAGTGAAATTGACAAGAAGAGCGGGGTAGTAGTTGCGCTAAGAAGGATAGCACGCTTTTCTGTACCTCTCTTTGTTTTAACTTTCTGAGCGTGTTTTTAATCCAAACATATCATATCTATATGTTTTTGGAATCAGGAACCGACAAGGAATAAGATGAAAGTGTTTTTAAATTGATTTGGACAATTTAATTTTGATAATAATTTTTATATATTTAATTTTCAGAGCTTGTTTTTAATCCGAATATAACATATTTATATGTTTTTGGAATCAGCAAATGATGGAGAATAAGATAAACGTAAATTTGGATCGTTTTATAAATTTTTTTATTTTTTTTTACAATTTTCAGATTTTTAATGACCAAAGTCATTAATTAATTTTTAAGCCACCAAGCTGAAATGCAATACCGAACCCCGGGCTTTGTTGAAGAGTACTTGACCAAAATTTCAACCAATTTGGTTGAAAAATGAGGGCGTGACAGTGCCGCCTCAACTTTCACGAAAAGCCGGATATGACGTCATCAAAGACATTTATCAAAAAAATGAAAAAAACGTTCGGGGATTTCATACCCAGGAACTCTCATGTCAAATTTCATAAAGATCGGTCCAGTAGTTTAGTCTGAATCGCTCTACACACACACACACACACACACGCACGCACGCACGCACACACAGCACATACACCACGACCCTCGTCTCGATTCCCCCTCTATGTTAAAACATTTAGTCAAAACTTGACTAAATGTAAAAAGACTGAATTTTGAGGGAGGGGGAAGAAGGTACAAGAAGTTGGCGCTGGTCAGGCAAAGGGGGCGAGGGGGAGAATGTACAAAGTTTCAACAAAGCAAAACTGCACAAGAGAGAGAGAGAGAGAGAGAGAGAGAGACACACACACACACACACACACACACACACACACACACACACACACAGGAGAGGGAGGGGGAAGGGAGGGAGATACTTAGGAGAAAGAGAGAGAAAGCAATGAAAGCGACGAGGGGCGAGATGGAAGAAGAAGAAGGAGAGGGCGGAGGGGGAGGGGGGGTAACGTAAGGAGAGTGAGCGGCGAACGTTGCCGAAGCAAGGCAGAACTGATGAAGGGGGTGTAAGCAATTACAATTTATCGGACCTTGGAATGAGGCTGCAGGGAGAAAGAGGGATCCACTTACTCCAGAAGTGTGAATTTATTGCTGTGATCGGAGAGGGTAGACAGAGACCTTGGGAAGGTAAGGCACCTGGTCTTTTGTGTCAAAGTGATATGTTTCTGGTTTTACCATCTTTCGGGTGTTCAAAAATTAGTGATGGTGTGTGTCTAACTGCCTACGCCTAAAGTAAATTGTGTAGACCATTCATGTTGTTTCATGAAACTGTGCAGTTGGGTTCTAGGTTTCTGACCATACATAATTACAGATGCTTCAATGTGAAGCTTTCTGACTTTCTGTATTGAGTTTCTAATTTTCAGTTCCACAGAGTTAACGTTGTCGTTGTGTTTTTGTGTGTCTACCTGGTAGCTGCTTGATTTTTGATTTTTTTTTATCGTACAAGTGAATATGGATCTTTTAAAAGTATCCGATCAGATAGTGACACTGTCATCTCAGGAGCATTTGTTCTGCGTA
>NC_090250.1:34566669-34789169 GCF_037325665.1 Littorina saxatilis | reverse complement strand
GGTTGATTTTTTGACACTTTTTTGTTGTATTGCCGTCGTCGTTGCTGTTGTTGTGGTCAATGCATTAATGATATTAGCTGACCAATCGTCGTTGCTGTTGTTGTGGTCAATGCATTAATACTATTAGCTGACCAATCGATCATGAAAATGACCTACCTATTTTACAAGGAATATGTCAAATGATCTACTCTGTCTAATCACTGTATGTTCAAGCGTGTATGGCGTATCTACTCTGTCAATGACTGAGTTATGTGCATTTGTTTGTCTGTCGGCGTGTCTGTCTGCCCGTCTTCCTTGTGCCTGTCTGACCGCTCCTGCTGCCTGTCTCTGTGTGGGCGTTTTCTTTCACATCCCCCCCCCCCACCTCATCCATTCCACCCTCTTTTCTTCTACTCCCCTTGCAGCCTCCCACAGCATTCCGCCACCCCACCTCCTCCAACCAACCCTCCCCCATTCCCACCACCCGTCTGACCTTTGACTTACCCCTGAAGCAACGGTCACTGCACAAATCCGTTGCAGACAAAAGCACTACAGGACTTGTTTAAATTCTAATGATCGCTTTTCAAACGACACTCAATCGGCTACCCACAACTTTAGCTCCGGAGGCCTCGGAAAAGAAGAAAAGAGGGAGGAACGGGGAGAATTGAAGGAAGAAAGGAGCCACAGGAGAGGGGAAATTGAAGAAGTCACACTTGAAGATGTCACTCAAGACGGCCAAAGAGGGACACTGGGCACTGTCAATCAAAAGGTTGCCAAGCGTCGTGCTGTGAAGTTGTCTGGTCACTTTGCTAATGAGTTCAGCGTAGGCACACGATGAAACTGACTTTGGTGTTGGAGTGTTTAAAAGGTCGTTCTGTCGAGCGGGTTTCAGTTAAAGGCACAGTGTAAACGATTGGGCTGAAGATTTCAAATCTGCTCAGGAGCTAGCATTCAAATTTTAAAGGAATGATCACTTGTGTACGTCGTTGCACCCGTGAAAAAAAGTTTCAGGTGCAACCGCAGAAAAGGGTTACATTCAAGCTTTCAGCGTGAAGTTTCTTTGTATACAAACCGTTACGTCATAGTTATTGCTAGGCTATGCAAGTTCTATTATGTTTGTCTATCTGTCTTTCAGTTGTTCTTTCCATATTTTCTGTTTGTTTGTTCCTTTGTTCGTTCGTTCGTTCGTTCGTTCGTTCGTTAGTTCGTTCGTTAGTTTCTTCCTTCCTTCGTTTGTTCCTTCGTTTGTTCGTTTGTTTGTATGTTACTTCGTTACTTCGTTCCATCGTTCTTTCATTATTTGGTTCTTTGGTTTGTTTGTATGTAGGTTGGTTCGTTCGTTTGTTTGTTTATGTGCCGTATATGTGTACTTTCACACTGAAAAAAAGGAAAGTACACACACACGCGCGTACGTACACACACACACACACACGCACACACACGCACGCGCACGCACGCACGCACGCACGCTCAGGCACGGACAGACACACACACTCACACACACACACACACACACATACACACACACACACACACACACACACACACACGCGGGGCACACACACACACAGCATTCCCTCCTCCCCATTCTTGACATTCTGAACTCCATTCCCCTTGACCATTCAATGTTTGTGGTCACTCGTATTGGTCAAGTGTGTTTCCATTCTCTACAAACAGGCCAGCGGTCAGTGCAAGGGAAACAACTGCTGCCTAAGCTTTGTGGTCAAGCAGGGGATGTGTGGAGGGGGGTTTGGGGGAGTTGGTTCAGGATCAGCCTAGATTCTCTCCCCTTTCATCAAAGACGGTTTTGTCTTTCGGTTTAAACAATAGTGATTCAGTACTTTGTCTGTGTGAAGCTCTTCTGAGAACTGCCTGTTCGTCCTGTCCGGTGTTTTCGTTTTTCTTTGTATTTCAGTCTTTCTCTGTTTCTTTCTCAGAACATCTTGTTCTGTCTGTCTGCCTTTCCGTCTGCCTGTCTGTTTTAGCAGGGTCAGATTGTTAGACAAGGCGTCGGCCTAAAATCTCAATCCTTGAGTAATACGACCGTACAGATCGTTTGTTTTGTCTTTCCCTCTTTCTCTTTACTCCATTTTTAATACCCTAAAGTGATCATCTTTTACCTAATCTATATACTTCGTTGTCTTCTTCTTCTTCTGTGGTTTATGCTGCGTTTCTGGATTCCTTCATAAACGGCTTTACTTTTGATGTACTTTTTCATTGATTTTCATTCATGAAATGTGTCAAGCGCAAAGAGCATAATTGTAAAGTTATGATGTTGCGCTATATAAATGTTCATTTATTATTATTATTATTATTATTATTATTATTATTATTATTATTATTATTATTATTATTATTATTATTCATCTTTGTCATTTCTGTCTATGTTCACTTCTTGCTTCCTTCTTTCCTTTCTTGGTTTGTTTATTACTTCTTGCAGTAGAGTAACACCACCAACTCTCATCTCCCCTCCGCTTTCATCTGCAATCTTACGATTTAAAACTGTTGTGCTTTGCATTATTGAAATGAGCTATATCTTTACGTAAAATAATGTATGAAAGTGTTCTATCGTATAGGTTTTCTGTTCGTTTCTAGCTTCAGCGAATAATTTGCTGTCATCGTTAACATTCCCAATGACCCTCTCCTTCCGACCCTACACCCTACCCTTCTCCCCCCCCCCCCCTCCCTCCCCCCCCCCCCCCCCCCCCCCCCATCTCCTCCACCTTCTCTTGTCCTGTCCTGTCCACTAAAACTGGCACCTCTCGTATTTGAATTCGTCACAGGGGTCATCATATTCAAGGCCTCAGCATCAATTGCCAACGGTCAATGTTTTGCTTCCTCTCGTCAACTCAATTGTCCCGGCGATCAATGCAAGTCAAATCCTCCTCACAGGTAGCGTGAAAATTGCTTCCATGTGTTTTTGTGTCGACTCTCGCTCGCTTTTCATCAGAACTCTTCATTGTGTGGATTTTTTTCTAGCCCCCCCCCCCCCCCCCCCAACTCCCCCCACCCTCACCTCGCTATTTATCTGTCTCTGTATCTGTCTGTGGCTCTGGTCCTTTTCCTCTGTCACTGTCTGTGTCTCTCTCTTTCCCTCCTGTCTGTCTTTATGTCTGTCTGTCTGTCTGTCTGTCTGTCTGTCTCTTTCACTCCTCTCTCTCTCTCTCTCTCTCTCTCTCTCTCTCTCTCTCTCTCTCTCTCCTTTCGAGTTGCTCTTCTCCCCGAACGTGAATCCGCAAACCCCTTTTTGGGTTCCGTTTCGTTCTTAGTGTGTGTATGTGTGTGTGTGTGTGTGTGTGTGTGTGTGTGTGTGTGTGTGTGTGTCAAATAGGGTGGTGAATGGGAAGTACAAACAAGAACAATTGCATACTGCAAAACTATCATTCTTTTGTTAGCTTGTCTGCACCCAGAGAAAAATATGACACAATCAGACAACTAAATTGCATTGTTTCTCACTTGGTTAAAGGCACAGTAAGCCTCCCGTAAGCCATCACAGACACGGTCAGGCCTTTACACACAGTACAAACACCTTTTCGTTTAAACACTCACCGCTTGAGAACATCCTAGGTGCCCTACGTAAAGAGCGAGCAGTTTTCAAAGAATTTATTTTCGTGGACCGTCTGATCGGCAAATCAGGCGCCTTCGTTTGGCGCTAGAACTAACTGTTAAAATCTATAGATAATAAATTGACAGCTTGTTACACAAACATTCTTAAATCATTTTTAAATCATAAAAGAATTCTTTTTTCATCAAGACAAGATCAGTACAATTCGAAGTTTCGTAAGTTTGAAAAAAGAAAAGCCCGGAAACGTGTCACGCAAACCGTCTTTCTCGTAGCAGACGACGGTTGTGCCTAGCGCCCGTTCCTCTGAACAGTCAACTCTAGTTCGTATGAATCGCAGCCGTTTGTTGCGTTTAGATTCAGAGGTACACAATAACGTGCTATTGCAGATAAGCTTACAGCGAGTCGCATTGAATTCACAAACTGACGACTTCATCGTGAAAAAAGAAAACTGGATCACACGGGTTCGCGATGGTTCAGGGGTAAGATAAACCACGCAAAAATAAATTCTATGAATAGTATGAATAATAATAACAATAATAATAATAAATGAGCATTTATATAGCGCAACATCATAACTTTACAATTATGTTCTTTGCGCTTGACACATTTAAAATTAAAACACAGTTATACAAGCATTTACATCTACATTCATAGTCAACAACGCTTAATTAAAAGCATACACCATCAAACATACATTACAAAACATTCTTCCACTAACTAAGTAATACAAACATGAATAAAATAGGAAGTGAAAACAAGGAAACACCAGCTGAATACCCTTAATCAAACAGAACATGTTATCAACAATATGTCAGAACATGTTATCAACAATATGTCAGAACATGTTATCAACAATATGTCAGAACATGTTATCAACAATATGTCAGAACATGTTATCAACAATATGTCAGAACATGTTATCAACAATATGTCAGAACATGTTATCAACAATATGTCAGAACATGTTATCAACAATATGTCAGAACATGTTATCAACAATATGTCAGAACATGCTATCAACAATATGTCAGAACATGTTATCAACAATATGTCAGAACATGTTATCAACAATATGTCAGAACATGTTATCAACAATATGTCAGAACATGCTATCAACAATATGTCAGAACATGTTATCAACAATATGTCAGAACATGTTATCAACAATATGTCAGAACATGCTATCAACAATATGTCAGAACATGTTATCAACAATATGTCAGAAGGCTTGGTATTATACATGCACAACACCATGTTTGTATTAGATGTATTTGTCTTTGGGCCCACTCCTTTCCGTATGGATCTCGCTGGGCATTTACAGGGGATACGACCATCCATCCACGTTGTGACATACCAAAAATCAATACCGTTACTGTTGTGACTTTGACATTTTTATTAATTTTGCTGGCATTAAATTCAAGTAGATTCGATGAAGCTTTCAACTGTATGTATAAGCTGCATTTAATGGTATTAGTTGAAGACAATGTAAAACAGCCTTTACGAAATTAATTCATCAAACAAATCCTACTGTGCAAAGAGAGCACTCGTGCTGTTCATTTTTGGTATGTGACCAAGTGGGTGGATGGTCTGATCCCATGTAAAAGCTTAGCCAGATCTGAGACTGTGAGCCCAACTGTTAACACGCAAAGAAGTGTGCCTTTAACAAAAATGATGTTAACAAGAGCTATATGTCATTAGCACATCACCAGTGTAAAGTCCCTAATAACTTCACTAAGGTGTCTGTGAGGACGTAAAAAATCATAGTTCGCTTCACATGAGGTAATTGGCTGGGTACAGTTTTGAGAGCCTGGAGATTTGCCCATTACGAATGTTAAACAGTTTCTTCAAGTCAAGAAGTTAACGTTATCTTTCATCATCTGGACACGAGCCTGGCCCTAAAACAGACACCGACCATTGTTTAGACAGTCGCACATTGTCTGCACACAGCTTGCGTTCCATACCTGCTGTAGTGTTGAAACAGCTTCATGCTATCTTTTGATCAGAGTCTGCCGAAAGGCTTGATTCTGAAGGCAAAGCTTTGTTTGACAGGATTCATGATATTGTTCCTGTGGCTCTTTGTTTGATCCTTGGCCAGGTTAATTAAGAATTTGTTGTGACAGACATACAGCAGTATTTGCTCTTGTCATCTCTTCTACGAGTTTGTTCCGTGGGAATTAATTGCTGTGTTATGATATGTTGTTTGAATGGTTTTGTCAAGATATGTTAGCAAGGAGAAAAATTGTAAGGGGGGGGGGAGGGGGGAGAAGGGAAGGGGTAGGTTGTCCTTATCCAAGGTAACACAAATACTGTTTTAAAAAAATCAGTTTTTGAAAGTAAAGTAAATGAAACTTAGTTGTTTGGAAATGGTCCAGTGAGTGACCATGTGTATGTTTCTGACTTTTGTTTCCTTCGGTCAGACAAAATTGGCTCGGTCACTTCAGGAGAAAGCTTATGTCTATCCGAATTTTATTCATATTCTAGATCAAACCTTGCGATGTTCAGCGTAAGAAAGGACTTCGACGCTCTAGTCAAAGCTGAAAAAAATGAAACCAGAAAAGAGGATAGAGTGAAAGTGTTTGCAAAATGATCAACATGGGCGGTTCTATGCAGGATTATTTGTGTTATGTTTTACGTTACGTTTCTTCCTGAGTGGAATTTGTTCGTATTATTTTTTTATCAAATATTCCTGGCGTGGGGGTCAAGAAGATTCTGTGAGTTAAGACAGACTAAGAAAAGGGATTAAACAGTTATGCCAGGTGGTGGTGTGGTTTTTTTATTAAAATAATGTTTGCGGAAAGTCTTCAGAACGACGTTTTAAGATGGCCACACCATGCAGATGCGTTTCAACAGATTCCTGAGCAGATTCCAGCAAACATCCAGGTCCGCAGACCTTACGCCAAAGCAACGGATCTGTTATGACAGGTCTTCGCAATCTTTTCCACATCTTAATCTCCACAGCGATTGGATTTCCAGCAGGATGTCGTTATTCTGACCAACGCTGGAATCGCAAGGCTTATGGCCACAGACCAACTTGGATCCTGCCTGTTGTATGTTTTCTGAGGCGGGTGTGCCAAGAGTCAGCTAACGTCCATCACTGAAGCCTATCTGAAAGCCAATCTCTAGACACGCCCATCCGTTAGACGACTGAAGACATTTTTTTTCTTTGTCCGTGACTGTCATCCCTTATGAAAACAAGTGTTGGGGTTGTGGATTCTTCTTTGTGGTTGGATGGAATTTGTGGTCTCTGACAGCAACGGTGGGATTCTTGACTTGAGCACTCGTTATGGTGTATGCCACAAAAATCAGACTTAGGATACCAAAAAAACGAATCTTCTGACGTTTCGTCAATCAATTTAAATGATGGGTTGCTGAAGGAATAATTAAGCATTTCTAAAGTAAACACCGAATCGGAATTGTAATAATGTAGCTAAAGCTTGTGCAGTTAGTCTTTTGTGAAGTCTTACAGACATTGAAATTAATTAAAAACTTCTTTGCCATTAATTATCTGTCCTCTTTTGCCAACAAGTCAACATCTACCGCACACAACTTCCTGCCCCAACATCTCGCGCAGAATTTCTTGGGATAGGTGTTGCTGCTCTTTGTCGGGACTAATCTCAGTTAATTCAATGCATTGAGTATTTAGTGCGTTGCGTCATTGAGTCATACAGCATAACAACAACCACATACACAAAATCTTTACCCGCAGAATAAGCAAGTTTCAGTATCATTTTCTTTTGAGACAAAAACCGCCTTGTCACAAAAACATCAGACTCCAACTGCTTGCGTAAAAGAACTGTAATGAGTTCTTCCAGTCTGTTTTACACAACTTCATTAAGTTACTTGAATACCTTTCATTGTGTCACTGGTTTACTTTTAAAAAGTTAAAACAGCGACCACACACGCACGAGATATGTAGCCACTACACTACACTAGTACGCTAGGAAACGCCTTGTAACAGAAGCCTCTAGTCCCTATAGGGCTTGTGCAGAAGGTCTCTGGTGAGGTCTTGCAGGCTGTTTTACACGACTTCATTAAGTACTGATTTGATTGGTTTACTTTTAAAATTTTAAAACAGCGACCACACACGCACAAGATCTGTAGCCACTACACTACACTTGTACGCTAACAGAAGCCTCTAGCCTCTCTAGTCCCCAGTGCTTGTGCAGAAGGTCTTTGGCGAGGTCTTGCAGCCCCGTGATTGACAGTCCAATTCCCGCGGCCTTTGTGCACGTGTCGCGGCTGCCACCACACTTTGTTTTGCTAACAGTCCGGGGCACATCACTCTGCAGCGGAGGGGACACATCGCAGTCCTCGGGAGCACGGGAGGGGGGATTGAAAGAGAGGAGGGGGGTGTGGAGAAGGAGAATTAAGGAAGTGATCTGCCGGGTAAAGAGATAGAGCTCCTTTATCGGCTTTTTAAAGGGGGCAGGGGGGGAGATAACTTTGTCTTTTCGGTGTTGTTGTTTTTCAGCGACTTCGGTCTCATGTTCTGTGTTGTTCGTAGAGCTTAGTGTCTGAAGTGGTTCCTATTGGTGACGTGAGACATCGTATTTAAATTCCCTTAAATCAGACAATGATCAACATTGAAGTTTAAATTTTGAACTAACCCTCTCCTATCTAACTGATCAAGCCGTTTAAGCAATTATTCTTTTTATTTTTTTCTCATTTTTTTTATGTGAACAGCGGGCTGCCTTTAAGTCTTTGGCACGTCTTAGTCCTATGCTCCAGAGAACTTTGGAGTAAGGGGGGGGGGAGACGGGCGGAGTGGGAGGATGAACGGAAGAAAAACTACGATATGTTAAGGGAGGGGGAGGGGGGAGAAACAATGAGGCCTTCTGAGACAGTGAAGGAAAGAAGAAGGACAATGCATGGGTTTGAGGCCTTGGCAAAGACGTTAGCGTGTCATTCGCGTGTTTGTTTGGCTAGGTGGCAGCTTTTCTCAATTTGCCACCGTTAGTTCTTGTGGGTAAGATCATTTTGCACAGAGAAGTAGTGGAAGGGTTGTCAGTCAATGCGAATGTAGGATGTGTACGTTTACATTTGTGTTGCTAGTAGACTGAATGGCTTTTATAAATGGTTCCATTCGCAGAACAATGCCTCGTGTTTCGTTACACACCTGTCCTGATCACTAAATAGTAGCCCTTCTAATGCGAGGAGACATAGTTGCACACGCTTTATTCAAAGTTCTGTGTTGTTTGTAGAAAGATTAACACAGATTAGTGAATGTTTTGTTTTGTCCTGAATTAAACGTTCCAATCATTTAACCTATCTTGTTAATTTTCGATTCTTGATTGGGAACGTTAGCAGTCTGTTTCGGATGACATGCTTTATCCAAAATGTATTCGGCAAGAGTAGGACTTAGCCTAGAGACAGAGCACAAAGACTGAACTCCAGTTCAATCTCGAAATCTATATTTTAAAAGGGTGAAGATGTATGCTTTCTTAACGCCACTGTTTTACAGTCCCTGATGTTTCCGTCATAGAAAAAAAGGCTGCTTATTTCTCTGGGGAAAGTTAACTCCAATTGTGCTGAGCTTCTAAATAAAAACCCACTTAATAACGATAAAATAAAAAACGTAGAACACATTGAGACCGAGCGAAGCAACCAGGCAGAGCAAAAGAAGGAGTCAGAGGTCATACGTAAACAGAGCTAACAGTCAAAGAAAAAGCTGCACTGCACCATTATCCAATCAAAGGCAGCGTGAAAAACACCTGTATTCAAGTGCATTAACTCACGCTGATCAATGTACAAAATGTTCCCAAATTGTTTGCCCCTGGCTGTAAACTCTACAAAACGTCAAATACAACATGTTGAAAATCAATAACAGTTTCCAGACTGCTATCAATAAATAGTGTGTTTCTAAAAGCCTCATTGAAAGAAAGCACCTTTTGATGTCTTTATCTGCCGCAGGAAAATACTGTCCTTTCCTTTTCTATTCTCCTGCGTCGCTTTGGAAGAGCGAGCACAGACTGTGGAAGTGTTCACAGCCTAAAACGTTTTATTGCGCCGTTTTGCTTCTCATACTAAAAGACATTTTGTACGCAAAGGTCGCAGGTCTTGTTCTCGTAGCATCAAAGGGGTCACAAAGTACATTTTCCTTTAACAAGTACCAGCGATGAAATGTTGAGGGTGCAGACATTTTAGCTACTGATGTTTTCCGGCCTTTGGTGATTGGCAGCAAAATATGGTTTTCATGCGTATATCCGTGGTGTCCCTTTTACAGGTTGTTCATGGTAAAAAAATTTTTAAAAAAGCCTCATGAATGCCTCCATTTTGTAACAATTTTTTGTGGTTTAAATACAGACTTTCCACTGTTGATAATGTCCGCTTCCGGTCCCATACTGGTGATTTGAAATGTTCAGAGATGTCGAATGAAATGTCCGGGCCGAGCATAGAATCTCTCTTACACGTAAGAATTCTGGTTGGCGTTGGCAGTCGGGCGAAACATATACGAGGTACAACATTTTAAATCACAGAAAAGTTAACTGTGATTTTAGCTGAGCTGCCGAACTACATTTACAGTATTTAATGATGGGGGTAAGGCAAATTTGCAACAAACAAAAAAGCAGCATCCTGCGGTAAAGGTTATTTTCTTGGAGTTAAAACTCAAAAGTTTCGTTGCTTTGCAAAGTATATCTATTTCAAATCAAACCTGAGTAATTACAGTTCAAGCGTTTTCAGCTTGACGAAAAGATGTGCCATAACTGAGATCTTCTTCTGCGGTCAAGGGCTGCAACACCCACGTACACTCGTGTTTTGCACGAGTGGGGTTTTACGTGTATGACCGTTTTTCCCCAACATTTAGGCAGCCATACTCCGTTTTCGAAGAAGCCACAAGTTCAAACCCCTGGCAAATAAACAAAGTCTGTCTAATTGTGCCCGTCCGGCTGCTGCTGTTCAGCTCTCTGATTAAAGTCAGGCGGCCACGTAGGGCGAATTTTTTTTGGTTCGAACTGTATCGCGTTTCGATGCTAAAACCCCGCAACCAGAATTAACTCGGCCCGAACTTGTTTTTACTTGCGCAAGAGAGCAAGCCTTTCATTTTTATGCTGCCTCCACACAGCCAAACCAGCCAAGTCATTTAGTGGACGCTGTGACACGTTTTACCAGCAATTGCTGCTCACCACCTCACAAACTCTGTCTACCTGTGCCTTTCTATCTGTGCCAGGCAGCATGCCTATGCTGACCTCCCCCCGTGCAGCCGAGTCATCCGAGTCATGCGGTCAGCGTCAAAACTCCTTTGACCTGTTGACCAGCTGGCAACTTCTTTCTCGCCCAGACTTTCTGAGCCCTCCTCTACCGGCCTCTGTCCGGTGCAATGTAAGGGGATAACAGAACGCCCTAAACTGTGAGTCCTTGGCGTCCTTTAGGTACTAGAAGCGGAAAAACGTAGAAGTTCAAGAAGGGGGTCCTTTGCGTCCTTTAGATACTACAAGCGAAAAAGCGTAGAAATTCAAGGAGGGGGTCCTTTGCGTCCTTTAGGTACTAGAAGCAGGGCCGGACCAAATGAGTTGTAAGGGGGGGGTTCCTCCTTTTTTTGGGGGGGGGGCAAATCAGCGAAGTGGCGAAGTCACAAGCGCGCGCCTGCAAAGCAGGCGCGCGAACTAGGGGGGTCCGGGGGCATGCTCCCCCGGAAAATTTTTGAAAAACGGTTAAAATCTGTGCAATCTGGTGCATTCTGGGCCTTGTTTTGAGGGTTAAGAGCAGCATTGTGGGGGGGTACCTTTTTCTCATCGGATTTCACATTGAATAAAATTTGTTAGAGACACACACAAAATTTATTTAAAAAAAAATAGAAAATAAAAAATAAAACACTCAAAGCAAGGTACATGCTTTTTCCAGGGGTGGGGTTCCGGAACCCCTGGAACCCCCCCCCCTGGGTCCGGCCCTGAGAAGCGGAAAAACGTAGAAGTTCAAGGAGGGGGTGCTTTGCGTCCTTTAAGTACTAGAAGCAGAACAAGTCGCGTAAGGCGCGCGAAAATACAACATTTAGTCAAGCTCAGTCGAACTCACAGAATGAAACTGAACGCACTGCATTTTTTTCACAACGACCGTAGTCCGCCGCTTGTGCAAAACGGAGTGAAACTGACGAGCCTGTTCAGCGCTGTATTGGTTTCGCTGTGCTGCATAGCACGCTTTTCTGTACCTCTCTTCGTTTTAACTTTCTGAGCGTGTTTTTAATCCAAACATATCATATCTATATGTTTTTGGAATCAGGAACCGACAAGGAATAAGACGAAATTGTTTTTAAATCGATTTCGGAAATTTAATTTTGATCATAATTTTTATATTTTTAATTTTCAGAGCTTGTTTTTAATCCAAATATAACATATTTATATGTTTTTGGAATCAGAAAATGACGAAAAATAAGATGAAATTGTTTTTGGATCGTTTAATAAAATAATTATTTTAATTACAAGTTTCCGATTTTTAATGACCAAACTCACTCATTAGTTTTTAAGCCACCAAGCTGAAATGCAATACCAAACCCCGGCCTTCGTCGAAGATTGCTTTGCCAAAATTTCAATCAATTTGATTGAAAAATGAGGGTGTGACAGTGCCGCCTCAACTTTTACAAAAAGCCGGATATGACGTCATCAAAGGTATTTATCGAAAAAATGAAAAATAACATCTGGGGATATCATTTCCAGGAACTCTTATGTCAAATTTCATAAAGATCGGTCCAGTAGTTTAGTCTGAATCGCTCTACACACACACACGCACAGACAGACAGACAGACACACACACACACACACACACACACACACACACACACACACACACACACACACACACACACACACACACACACACACACACACACACACATACACCACGACCCTCGTCTCGATTCCCCCTCTATGTTAAAACATTTAATCAAAACTTGACTGTGCATGTATAGTTTGTTGGTTATGTTTGGTCGGTTTCTTTGCCTGTGCTTGGTCATAGACCATTTATCCTGGACCGCCAACTAGCTCTCTCTCCGCTCTTTCTCTCTATTACGAGGTAGCGGCCTCTCGCATTTAGGAACCTACGCTTACATGGCCTTTCAGAAATCAGGGGGATGTCATATCCGGTGTCGATTGTAAACATGGACGAAGTTGCCGAGGTAAGTTCTGAAAATGCTAAAATAAACTCAGCTAAAGTGCATATGGAACATGTTTTTTGATGAGTTTTGTTAAGTTTAGTTTGGAGTTTTGGAAAATCCAGTTCATTGTCACCTCCCATTGTCACAAATAACTGGAGCGTGCTTTCTTTTCACTGTCTTCGAATCGCTGGCCTTTCAAACCGGACGCTAAGCGCCCCTGAAAGTCGAGCGTCGTAACCTCGAAAGGTCACGTGACGAGTTGGCGGTCCAGGCTATTTGGTATATGGCTTGGTCGATGTATGTATTGTAAAGCGCTAAGAGTAGACAATTTTCTAGAATAGCGCTATAAAAGTTTGCATTATTATTATTATTATTAAATGTAAAAACGTAAAAGTTCAAGGAGGGGGTCCTTTGCGTCCTTTAGGTACTAGAAGCGGAAAAACGTAAAAGTTCAAGGAGGGGGTCCTTTGCGTCCTTTAGGTACTAGAAGCGGAAAAACGTAAAAGTTCAAGGAGGGGGTCCTTTGCGTCCTTTAGGTACTTGAAGCAGAAAAAAGTAGAAATTCAAGGAGGGGGTCCTTTGCGTCCTTTAGATATTTGAAGCAGAAAAAGTAGAAGTTCAAGGAGGGGGTCCTTTGCGTCCTTTAGGTACTAGAAGCGGAAAAACGTAGAAGTTCAAGGAGGGGGTCCTTTGCGTCCTTTAGATACTTGAAGCAGATAAAAGTAGAAGTTCAAAGAGGGGGTCCTTTTCGTTCTTTAGGCACTAGAAGCCGGGGGGTGGGGGCGTAGAAATTCAAGGAAGGGGTCCTTTGCGTCCTTTAGGTACTTGAAGCGGAAAAAGTAGAAATTCAAGGAGGGGGTCCTTTGGTGTCCTTTTGGCACTAGAAGCGGGAAAAATAAGAAATTCATGGAGGGAGTCCCGCGATGCACTTGACGTCAAAAGAGCCATTCCGGGACTCATATACCTATCGGCTATCATGCGTACCATCAGTACGAGTACGTACTGGTTTTAGAAAATGTTCTGCCAGATCCGTACCGACGCAAGTACAGAGTTAATCTAGCCGACATGACAATAACATTTTGCGAAGGACTCAGAGAACTTCCGAAAGTCAACATTACCAGGGGTGGATCCAGGGGGGTTTCCGGACCCCCCCCCCCCCCCCCAGCCTAAAAAAAATTTAAAAAATGAAAAATAAATAAATAAATTAAATTAATGTTGAATGTTAATTTACTCTTCTCTTTGTATACAATAGGGCGTCGTTTCCATGAGGCTAATTCGAGAAATTGACATTATATGGACCTGTCTCAGTAAAACATGCTGCTGCCAGTGAAAAGTCAAGCGCCCAAAGGACTCACTAACGCTTTCTTCCTACGCCAGGCAATAATGATGCACATGCCGAACTCCCCCCCCCCCCCCCACGCCCAACAACCAAAGCGCCTACAACACCTATCACATAGCTCTATTCAAACAAGGCTAAATCACATACACCGCCCTCCTACCTGAACTTAAGTTCCCCATTCTGATATATTATTTTAGCAAGTTATATTTAATATTCTTATTTGGCTAATAATTATTTTTATGTTTCTAGTTACGTATTTATTTACTTATTCAGCCAGTTCTTTACTTTATTACATTATTTTGGCATTATCCAAAAGTCTAAAAAATATTTTACATAAATAAAAAGCAAATAAGCCTACAAAACCGCTCCACTTCAACTATATTTCGCGTACACTATGGCAACAACCCCAACAAAATCTTTACTTCCATCCCCATTTTGAAATATCGCAACAACAGACTTCCAGATCTATAACACGATCATATGTGTTCTCTGTTTGCATGTCTGTCCAGTGTCTTGTCCCCCCATAAAGCATATCAACACTACCTGTCCCAAGATAGGCCAATTGGTTCTAAGAGGACGTTAAAACTAATTATCATCATCACATGCCGAACTCTCATGCAGTCAAATGGAGTCAAATCGTATCAGTCATTCAGCCAGAAAAAAATCTGTTTTGTAACCTGTACTAGCCACATACTCTTCACACACACACACACACACACACACAGACGCACACACACACACACACACAATCACACACACACACACAATCACACACACACACACAAACACACACACACACACACACACACACCCACACACACACACACACACAACAGAGCTAGCCTGGCGCGTCTGCGTGAACTCTCAAGAAGCAGAGGCCAAGACACAAGGTCCCCAAACCCCAAAACTCACGCCGGCGAAGTCCCTAAAGTCCCCCCAACTTGTCAAGCTGTCCCAGGCGCATTTTGCTGCTAGCGGCCACTTCTCACAATAATGGTTGAGCTTGACTGGCCTGTCACCGTCGCCCGCCGAGGGGAGCCGTGCTAATGAAGTGAGGTGGCTCGGTAGACTGCATTGCGCTCGGTTACTCCCTTTCAGCCACGCGCGCTTCTCAGTTCTTCTAATCACCGTTTTGTTGATAGTGCGAATCGCGCTCTACCTATACTTGCTCGGATTGATCGTGTTGTTGTGTTGATAACGGGTTGTGTGATACGAAGAACTGGAACTGTGGAAAGAAAAGGGGAGGATTGTTTGATGTTTCCACTCTGACTGCTGTTTGTACGATTAACGGAGTGTTTTTTGCTGGAGGCTGTGATTTTCCCGAAAGTGAGTATTTTGTTGTAGTTGTGTGGTGTTTTGTATTGACGAGGTCTTTGCCAAATAATGAATGTACCGGCTACACAATGTTTTGAATTGGTTTTTGTGTGTTGGTTTGTTGTTTATGATAACAATATAGGTTTTGTAAGTGTTCTTTTCTTTCTTTCTTTCTTTCTTTCTTTCTTTCTTTCTTTCTTGCTTTCTTTCTTTGTCTTCTTTTTTTTCTTACTTTTTTTTCTTTCTTTCTTTCTTTCTTTCTTTCTTTCTTGTTGTCTTCCGTTTTATGTCCCACCCATGTGTCACCACAGTGGCACGTAAAAGACCTCGGTTATTAAGCCAGAAGTGCAGGTGGCTGATCTTACATCTAAGACTTACAGTCACACGCTCGAAACTTATTCTTTTGCTGGTTCAGAATGTACCGTGTATGTTATGTCGCGCAGTGTCATACCTGTCGTCTTGACTGATTTGTTCTGCCTTTCTAGCATTATGTCTGTCCTTCTTTTTTTGCAAACATCTTCATTTTTTTCTAACCGTACGCATTATGCTTCTTCATAATTATCACTACAACAACACAATTATCACTACAACAACATAATTATCACTACAACAACACAATTATCCCAAACTTAATGCCCTTTTTCCTCTTTGTTTAACCCTCTCTTTTTTTTCTTCTCTTTTTTTTTGTGTGCTCAATATCTGAATTCGATTCATTTTCACTTCCCATTTTTCATATTTTATATTCATCATTCTTTTCCTTGTCGCACAGATCAGTTTGAGAATCAGATTCTGTCTCCATTTTTTCCCTGCTTAAAGCAATGCTTTTTCATACAATCTTTTGTATACATGTCTTTTATGTATGCGACAAATTAAACTTGTGATTTTAGCTGACCAGATTGTCGTGCATCAGCCCATTTATAAATCACTGATTCCTTCGTTTTCTGAACAAATTGTTTTCGGCTGTTTCACGTCATGTTCTTTGCATACTGTTTACTTGTATATGTAGTTTATACATATATGCAGTTGAACGCATCATCGAATTTGCTGCTAGCTAAAGTTATTCTAAACCTAATGACACTGGCGTATCTTTGACGTGTGATCCGAATAAATTTGGAACAATTAGTCTTGACACCATACTACCATGTTTAACACACGTGAACTGTTATTTTCCCACAGATTAATCGATAAATGAAACATAAACGTAGCAGAATATTGAATATCAAAAAGCCTGCTATACATGAGAGAGAAAAACTGATAACAGAATGAAATTTGAATATGAATATATCAGGTTGGTCACAATGGGGAACAAACTAGAAAAAAATAATAAGTTTATATCAAATGATTTAAAGATATACTGCATGGCGTAAATGTTTTGCAAGAGAAAAGCCATGGTCTTTATTACAATTTTTGTTCGACTATTGAGCGTGTAAGCAATTAGTGTTTTTGTTTAGATTACTGATTAGTGGCTGATCTTTATAAGAAAAAAACGACTTTAATTCAGATCTAGATTTGATTTGACTGCACAGTTGCGTTTCACATGTGCACATTATTATATGCGGTGGGCGTGCTCTTGTATACTTGTGCCAGGGCTCCCCACGGACGCCCCTCCTAGAGGGTCCCGGTGTAACACGAGAAAATTACTCCCACGAGATTTTTACTCCGGAGTAAACATTTCGTACGAAAAAGTTACTCCCTTTACGAAAAAAGCACTCCCCCATTGCACGAGAAAATTACTCCCCAAGACAGGTGAGTTCCGAGTAAAAATTGCGTACAAAAATGTTACTCCCCTGACGAATAAATAACGAATAAATTACTTCACCCCAACACGAGCAATTGAAACTTCCAATGCCAGGTGTACGAAATGTTTACTCCCTTGTCCCCTTGTTTAGTCTTGGTGGTGGAAGGGGTGGAAGGAGGGTAGCGCGACATTTGTTTGCGCGAGATCACTTATTGGCATTATCCCTTCGCCCGCATCCCATTTTTGCGTCCGAGATTTTTACTGGAAGTAAAAAAAATGGGGGGTAAAAATTTCGTGGAGGGAGTTCTTTTCTCGTACGAAAAGTGTACTCGGAGTAAGAATTTCGTACGAAATATTTACTCCGGAGTAAATGTTTCGTGGAGTAACAATTTCGTGTTACACCGGGACCCCCACTTTTAATGTTTAAGCGGAGTTTTAGAGGGTCCCAAAAGTCCCGGGTCCCTAAACCCCCTATATTCATATAACGCATAAAAATATAATGATCGTGGATAAAATATGAAGTGGGTGTTTTTTTATTACCAGAATATTCAGTTATTTGACTTCGCTGATGACTACAGTTTGAAAAGAGTATACGGGACGCACGACAACGTAATTTTAGTGCGTCCCGGGACCCGCTCTTTATAGGTGTAGTGCGTCCCGGGACCCCTTCCATGATTTTCTAGTACGTGATTCTGGCTTCAAGTGCGTATAGGACGCAGGGACGCGCACTTTGGGGAGCCCTGGACTTATGCATAAATGTGCGCTCTCATGCATGTTTAGGAGCATGTTTTCCTGTGTGTATGTACTTCTATGGCACGACATGGCCCCGACTGAAAGGAGCTGCCCAGAACCGGGTGCGTTGGCGAGGAGTTGTTGCGGCCCTATGCTCCACAGGGAGTCTACAGGAATAAGTCAAGTCAAGTCATGTACTTCTATGTGCGCTGCCTTTGTGCGTGCATGCGTGTTTGTTTGTGTGTGTGCATGCGTGCCTACGTCTGTGCGTACGTGTGTATGTGTGTGTGTGTGTGTGCTTGCGCGCTAGTGTGTACGTGAGTGTTTGAGTGCGTGACTAAGCGTGTGTGTCTGTGTGCGAAAAGGGCGGGCATGGGGCACAAAGTATAACCCCAGGGCCGAACGGATCCGGACCTATTTTCCGACAAAATACTATCAGTTTGTGGCTGAGACGAAGGAGCACACAATCAGGTTGAGGTTTCAAACACATGAAGCGGATTTAAAAGTATTTGCAAGGAAGAGAGAAGAAACAACTTCCAAAATGCAATCACGAGGTGGCGGTTAACCGCTTTTAGAGGGTCAGGTTCCGGCCTATTTTTGAAACACACCCTTTGCTTTTTTTTTCTTGACCCCTGGCCGCGAGAACGGCTGATATAATTGAAGAACGTGCCAAATAGAACATTTTCATGCCTCGGACGACATCAAATTATGTCACAATTGCAGGAAATAGCCAGCGCTCCAATCGAAGGCTAGTGTGTGTTTTTGTCGTCAAACAGGAGTTGTTCCCCCTTTTCCCTGCTTTCCATTTTCATTGATCGTCTTGTTTTTGTTACATTTGGTTTTCATTTCTCCGATATTGATCAAAGAGCATTCATTTACGGAGAGAGAAAACTTGTGTTTTATGAAAGCGTTGCTTGTCTCTTCTTTTTTTTCTTCTTAAATAGACTGCTCTTTGTTCTTTAGGTAACAGAGACAATGCGTGTCTTTAATTAGTACGCTGACCAGAACAAAACGTTTGGAATAAGCCAAATAATTTCACCCCGGCAGTTAGGGAGCAAAGGACAATTAAATCAGCCATTGCAGAGGACGGACAAAGAGTTAGGTGGAGTCGGGGGGGGGGGGGTTATACAGTTGAACCCTATTTTAACACCTTGCTTCTTCTGGAATCTAAAAATAAGAAAGGTTTCGTTTATGGAATGTTTAATTTTTTTAATTTTTTTTTAGTCTCGGTATGGTTCGCAAAATGTGCCAGAGGTTGTTTTGTTTTTTAAAATTTGAACAAATCAAAAAAAAGCTTAGGGTCGGCGGGTAAAAAGAGAGTCGGTCGGGTTGCCCTAAACCAACATAGAGTTTTGTTTGGCCTTACTGGATCATTCGGATTTTCTGTTAATAACATTTGTCAGTGTATCTGTTTTCAGAGACTCCTTCCTTACGTAAGTCATATTTTAGCTAAGAGTGTATCAAATAAAACATATGGATGAAAATGCGATCCAACTTCCAACGCCTCAGTAAATTGTCGGTTCATAGAATCATTGTGATCTGATCACTGAAAAGAGAATCGTTCTGTATAGAATGTGACTTTATTCCATTCTTATTTCTTTCTCTGTTGTCTTTCTTGCTCTTGCTCTTTCTTTTGATCATCTTCCCCCCCCCCCTTCCCAAACTGCACATGCACCCCCTCATTTAGTTTTTTCTTTCTTTCTTTTTTTTCTCCATTCTTTTGAAACGCTTTCATCATTTCTCAGCCCAGCCGGTTCATCTGATCACTCTCCCTCCCCTCCCCCCCCCTCTCTCTCTCTCTCTCTCTCTCTCTCTCTCTCTCTCTCTCTCTCTCTCTCTCTCTCTCTCTCTCTCTCTCTCTCTCACACACACACACACACACACACACACACACACACATATGCACACACACGCACGCACACACACGCACACACGCACACACACACACACACACACACGCACACACACACACGCACACACACACACACACACACACACACACACACACACACACACACACACACACACACACACACATACATACACTGCGCTTTGCTTCTTTTTATTGCTCGTTCGTTTCTTACGTTTTTTATATGTATGTTTTGCTTTTGATTTTTTTAAGGAAGGAATATTTTTGGGATGCAATGTTGATTTTTCGACTTTCTTTGCACTCCATTTCACTATTCAAAGTCAAAACCGTATCTCAAATCCAGCCAAGGCACTTACAGGGTTTGATAAGTGTGTATACCGTCATTAAACCTTATTATTGACATGAATCTGAGCAATCGAAGGATCAGATGTCGGGATCAATGAACCACACCAGCTCTCTCTTTCTGTGCGTGTCCATACTTCTCGGACTGTCCAGACATGAAGTTGACCAGCCCTGCATGATTGTGTGCGTGTGTGTCTATGGGGGATGAAGGAAGGGTTGCACAGAGCCGGTTGGGGGGTGGGGGTGGGGGCTGCACGAAGCCCCTCACGCGCAGAATCAACACGATCTGTCACGCGGAGGAGGGGATTTGAACTGGATCACTTCGGGACACAGGCTAGTGTAACAACCCACCTCGGCCCCATACGGCAAACCACCACGACAACCCCCCTCTCCACTTCTCCTCCTGTCTCCCCTCGAACAACCCCCCCCCTCCCCCCCCCCCCCCTTCCGTCCCAGCGCCGAAAACTCAGCGCCTTCACTCGAAGCAAATACAGAATAGTTTCTGTCTGTTCCTTTCTCTTTTCTTCTGCCCCGCTGAAGGATATCAGTGTGATGGGCCCTTTACTTCGATACGCTGCATACTTCCTTTCTTGTGTTCTGGTTATAAATTTCTCTGTCTCCGTCTCTGTCTGTCTGTCTGTCTGTCTGTCTGTCTGTCTGTCTGTCTGTCTGTCTGTCTGTCTGTCTGTGTCTGTGTCTGTCTGTCTGTCTGTCTGTCTGTCTGTCTCTCTCTCTCTCTCTCTCTCTCTCTCTCTCTCTCTCCGTATGGCAACACACAGTGTCTGCTTATGGCAACACACTTCTTGTAGTAACGGGCATCATCTTTCTGTGGCAACCGACGCTGCCCTCTGGACTAATAAGGGCTTTACGTCCTCACAGGCCACTAACCTATTGGGAGTATGTAATGTTGATTCGTTAAAACCAGATGTTGCCTTCTTATATAACTCTGAAAAAAAACTGCTGTCTCTCTGCACTAGTTTACTTGTTGCAAGTGCCGACACCCTACTTCTAAGATGTTTCAGCGAGAGTGTGAAAGTGTCTATGCTTCAAAGACTTTATTTTTCCCTCGATTCTTTGAAGAGTCCATTGAATCCATGTCGCGAAGGGTCATGTTATTTTGTTCTTACAGCAAACGAACAACGTAGCATTTTATTTGTTGTGACACGTATCATTTTCTCTTTTGTTCCAAACTATCACTGTTTCACTTAAGAATAGGATATCAGTTAAGCGTCCAAGACTCCAGTGTTTCTGCTTCGGATGTCTTTGAGACGTAGGTTGACACATGTGACTCTAACATTCAACCATTTCTTCCAGAGTACGTAGAGCGTAAAAACAGCTTCCCCCAGAACTTCCTGTTTCTGTGTGTCAACAAACTGCACCAACTTCATATAGCTAATTGTCTCTTTGCGGCTAAGGCGATTGTCACTGATGCCCGTGGCTGGTCAAGATTATGACCACTAGTGGTGACCGGTCAAGATGTCACTCCCAGTAGTGCAAGGTCAAGATTGTGAATGACTGGTCACACACTTCAGTGCGGCTACTGAGGCACTGATTTCTGCGACCAAGAGCTCCAGTATTTCTCAATGCAGCTTCAGGAAAACCCTGTAATTGTAATTAGCTCTCGCGTGAACTAGGCTGTTTGCTGTATGAATTCTATGAACTCCAGTATTTCTTAATGCAGTTCAAGAAAACCCATGTAATTCTCTTCTCGAACTCCAGTATTTCTTAATGCAGCTCAAGAAAACCCATGTAATTCTCTTCTCGAACTCCAGTATTTTTTAATGCAGCTCCAGAAAACCCTGTAATTTTCTTCTCGCGTGTACTAGGCTGTTTGCTTTGTGAATTTTATGAACTTTTAACTTTTTTCTGGTGCCAAACAACCCTGTAAGGTGGTGGGTGTTTTTTTGTATATATAAGTGTCGGCTTGAAGGAGTTGAAAGAGTTATCTGTTGACGTGATCGTAAATGTAACGTTATGTTTTGTCAATTTCTAAACGTTCCAATAATCTACAATTCTTGTTTTTTGATTCTGAATTTTGGAACGTTAGCAGTCTCTCTTGTTGTTTTTTTGTTTTTTTGTTGACGTGACTTTTGTGAAGGCTGGGAATAAGAAAGTTGCTTTTTTTTTAGTCCTGCGCGTGAAGAAATACAAAAGTAGACTTAGCAAACTTGGCTAAAATTTGTAGGAATCATAATTACAATGTTGACAGTCACGGCACCCTGGACGTGTACTGTTAAATCAAAGTAAGCGCACAAAATTCACTTTTAAAAGTACTTTAGGCGGGTTTTGTGTTTATGATTAAGACTACAAAGAACCTGGAAGCTTTTTTAAGGGACACGGGCATATACAGGGACCAAAAAGGCGTTTTTTGTGGCCTTGTTTGTCCTAAAACCGCAAGGGATGGTTGTAACAGCTTTTTAGTGGAGTTTTTAGACAGCACGAACCATTGGTTAAAGGATATAATCAACACAGACTCTTAGTCTCGAATTAGAATAGAATGCAATATCTCCTGCATGTAACTTTGTATCTATAGCATGTAGGGGCAAAGGTCTCCTTTCTTGTCCGTCCTAGAAAGTCCTATCTTCATTGCTTCTTACTGTATGTAAATAAGCTGTTTAAACATCTCTGGTAAACATGAGAAAAAAATCAAACCCGTTGAAATGTGGTTGAAGGTCCAAAATTGTCCCAAACAGCAAGAAGTTTTGACTTTTTTGCTGGTGTCTTCACAAGAGCATTTTAAAGGTCCCCCCCTCCTCATTACCACCGTTTGTATTTGTATTCCATGACTACTCCTTCTTATCTGCTGTAGGTGTGTATGACTCTTCACTTACTTTGATCTGGCGTTTCATAGCCCTTTTGAAAGGCCGCACAGACCGCAGCGTTGAAAGTTAAAGAGAGGAACAGCCCAGAGACAAGACAGAAAATGTCTCCGGGCCTGTTAAACAACACGCGCTCAGAAAATGCGAAGCAGCCTGGCTAGCGAGCATGTCATTGCAGCAATGAAACCGCGACAGAAGATCGCGACACTTTCGCTCTCTCTGTCTGGTCAACGCCGATGGTCTTCGGCAGCGTGCAAGCTAACGAACGGTGCGGGGAGTATTTTCACCGGCATTGTTAACTTTCTTGTCGCGAGAGTCGAAAACGACTTCTTAATAGAAATTGCCCAAGCGGGAGTATTTTCATCGATTAGTTAGCGTGATTCTGATTGTTTCACGATCGACAGCGTCTTTGAAAAAAAAAAAAACAAGGACTAAAGGACGTTACATTTTTGATGTCTGTGTTGCATTGCCGCCGTCTTCTTTACAGAAACGACCAAAATATAAGTCTTTTCAGCGATATAAGTGTAAATGTTTATTTTCTCGTTGCCACGATCGTAAACGTCTTCTAAGCAGAAATTGCTCAAGCAGGAGTGGTTTACAGATACAAGTTACCACGTAAAGGACGTCAAGCTTTCGCTTTCTTTGCAGTATCCATGCCGTCTTCTAAGCAAAAGCTATCCAAAGTAAATGCTCAGTGCACTTGTTTGATTGCATGATCGAAAGCGCATTCTTAACAAAAAGTACCCGCCGAAATTAGCGTACAAATGTCACATTCATGTTGCACGGTCGACATTGTTTTATGACCACACGCTACCTAAGCGGAAGTCTCTTAACCAAAAATTAAGGTAAATGTTCCTATTTTTTCGTTGCAGGGTACCGGTATCTTCAGAGGTGAACATACTCAAACAGGCGTCATTTGGTGGGAAATTATCACAGACGTTTGTGACGTGTCAAAGAAGAATAGCGACGAGCGTCAGTTACGGCGTAAGGCGTGTATGAACCGTGACGGATGCCTTGTGAGGTGAGATGCCTGACCATTTGGTGCTGACCCTACTGACCGTCTGGTATAGTGGCACGGTCAAGTCACACTGTTCCATTTATCGCTGGAGAGTGACCACTGCGCCGGGAAATCAAGGTAAGCTGTAAACTACTGCTATTTTTTCTGGTTGGCTTGCTGTTGATGCGTGTTGTCTTTTTGTGAGTGTCAGTGTGAAATTCATTGAGCCTCTTGTCTGTCTATCTGTCTCAGTGTGAAGGCCTCTGTGTACGTCAATGTGCTTCTTGTATGCCTCATTGTCTGTCTGTCTGTCTGTCTGTCTGTCTGTCCTTCTGTCCTTCTGTCTGTCTGTCTGTGTTTGTCTGTCTGTTTGAGTGTTTGACTCTCTGTCTCTATGTCTCTCTGTCTGAGTATGCGACTGTCTCTCTATTCATCTTCTTATTTCCATCCTCATATGTATTTGTGCGGGTTTTTGGTTTTTTTTGACGTTGTTTTGGGGTTTTTGTTTTTGTTTTTGTCCTTCGATTACTCGTCCTCCTTCTGTCCCTCTTCTCCCACCTTGGTCCTCTCCCATCCTTCTGTTACCTTGCTCTGACGTGTCATGTTTTTTTGTTTTACCAATAGCCATGCTTTCTTTGGCTCTAATGCTACAACAACACGTGACAACAGCCTCACAACGTTGTTATCCTGTGTTGTTGTTGTAGGTGGTGTTTTCTTTATTGGTCATAAGTAGTAGCAGACTTTGAACATGAAATAATTTTAGTTTTTGCATCTTCTCTGGGCAAAGGCCGTTACGCCTGCTCGAGGCGAATACGCATCGGTAAGTTCATGCTTGTCTTCATGAGTGCGTGAGTGTGTACGTCAGTCCATGATGGGAGGAATGCATCTGCACGTTTCTTTTTATTGTCTTTGTCAAGACCAAGATCCATCATCTAAAGCTAACGGTTTCTACGACCCAATAAAATTCACACCAAAACAAAGCCGAACACGCCATTACAAATATTTTCGTTTACCCATAAAGAACATTTGACACCTCGTTCGCTCGAACCCGGCAAAGATCAGTCCTTGTGTCGCCTCAGGGTTTCGCGTTAACCACCTTCACCGCGAAAAAAAAGCAATCCAAAGAGATTTGACCCCGCACTCCAAGAAGATTAAGGCGAGCAGGCAAGTGGAGCATACCCAGGGGGCAGGACCGTTAGAGAAATCTGCGCGGATCAAATCTCACATCCCATTGTCCCATAATGCAACAGCAAATATGGCCAGGTATGATTTTCCGGTCAGCTTGGTGCCGTTCAAGGCTATGAATTTTGTTCGACAAGGGCCGAGATAGCCATCAGAGGCAAAGCAATGCTTGTGAAGAAAGTGTTGAACTTGAGTCAGGATTTAGGTGAGAGTGTTTTGGCGATGGTCCCGGGGGGCATAAAGTTGTGTTTGCGTGCGTGAGTGTGTAGGGGTGGGAAACCGGGGAGGAGGGGGCGGAGGACGCGGGAGAGTATGTGATTGGGGGGTGGGGGGGGGGGTGGGGGATGGTGTATGTATGTGTGTGTGCGTGTGTGTGTATGTGTGTGTGTATGTGTGTATGTGAGTGTGTGTGTGTATGTATGTGTGTGTGTGTGTGTGCATGTGTACTATGCGATGTGTGTATGTGTGTATGTGACTGTGTGTGTGTGTGTGTGAGCGTGCGTGCGTGCGTGCGTGCGTGCGTGCGTGCGTGTGTGTGTGTGTGTGTGCGTGCGTGCGTGCGTGCGTGCGCGTGTGTATGTTTGTGTGTGTGTGCTTTCTCAACACCTTGTTGGTCAGCAAAAACTTGCTGGATCCTGGTTTACCTTTTCCCACACACACAACTCGCATAAAATGTAACGCCTATGAACCTGCCCCAGTGCCCTGGAATCCAGGCTTGAAGGTATGAGACATGGTCAGGGATGTCTACATGCTTCACGTGCTCTAGTCTGGATACTGGCTGTCCACTGTCTAACTGCTATTCTTCTTTTCCTTTTTTTTTTCTTTTTGTTTTGATTTGTTTTGTTTTGTTTTGTTTTTGTTGTTTTGTCAGAGCGAAGATTTAACAATGGCCTTTTCCCGTGTCCTTTTTAGATCATCCCCTCAATTTTTATGTCAACATAATTTGATTTAAATGTAATAAATAAGGCCTGCGTGTTTTCTGCGAGCTGGTCATGAATAAAACGCGAATGGGCGAAGTTGAACTGCCCCTGTTCTTTACTTTTCATGGGAGACGCAACATTCTCAGGGCAAAACTGTCAAAACTTTTATTTCCTTTTCGAATACATTCAAAGTAACATACTTTTTTTTATATAACAATTCATTTTATTTTAACTGCTCTGCGTCTGTGTCGTCTACTACAAGTCTCTCTCTCACACACACACACACACACACACACACACACACACACACACACACACACACACACATACATACACACATGCACACACACATCGTAATCATTTGGTTATTTATCTTCCCGTGGCTTATAAACACTACGTTTCATGACAATAAAGTTTATTCGTATTCGTATTCGTATTCGTATTCACAAACACCCACATACACCCACATACACCCACACACACACACACACACACACACACACACACACACACACACACACACACACACACACACACACACACACACACATACGCACGCACACTCTAAAACATCGCGAAACAGACAACATTTTTTCAATTTTTTGAAAGCGAACAAATTTAGAAAGGCATTACTTTTTCCTTTGTGCGGCTGTTTGCGATGCTGTGATTCCGATGTGCGTTCACGTGTCCTTGTGGGTGTTTTGAAAACAAAAGCCCTAGGGATGTCCCGAAAGGACAGGGAGTCTTTGGGAGCTATGAGGAGTATTTTCTGATCCATACACGGTCAATGAAGGAAGGCAAACCCTCGTGTGCAGCGGTCTCGGAGAAGTGCAAAAGGAGGGAAAGGGCAAGGCTTGCACGAATGTTTTTGCCAAGTAAAGCAAGATTTCGAGAGAAGACATGTTGAAGAAAGTACAGCAACAGCAAAATATAATGAAACATCATCTGGACAAGTGAGTGACAAGATTATTAGTATACCGCACACACAAAATTTAAAAAGAAAGGAAAAAGCGTAAGGGATTGCAATTATATCTTTGCGAACGAAGGAAAGCAAGAGTGCAAGAGAAGACACACTGACGAAAGTACCACAACAACAAAATGGGATGAAAAAGTATATGGACCAGTAAACTCAAAAAAATTTATCATTAAACACATGCAAATGAATGCAGGACACAGCCTCTTTGTTTAGGTATGGATAAGTGGAAATACAAAATGGGGGGAGGGGGGGGGGTAATAGTCTCCTGTCCGCCCAGCGACCTTCCCCTTGACCCTGCTTGTGACCTCGATGTTTTATGCCCCCGCAAGGGGCACGGCACTCTCTAAGCACCCAAAACCTCAAAGAGAGATAACTGGCGGAAACCTTCCTATTGTAGTCTCCTGTATGACGGCTTACTAGTGCCAAAACCTCATAATCGTAATTATCAAGGGAAAAATTTTCCCTTGATAATAACCATTTTCACGTGTTAATTACTAATTTTCCCGGGAAAATTACTAATTTTTCCGGAAAAAATACTAACTTTCACCTGTTAATTACTAATTTTTAGTTTTGGCTCACTTCCTGACGGATTGCTAGTGCCAAAACTAAAAATTAGTAATTTTCCCGTGAAAATTAGTAACTAACAGATGAAAACAGTAACTGACAGCGTTAATTAGTAATTATCACGTGATAATGGGTAACACCAGGTTTTGGCACTAGTAAGCCGTCATACTCCTGTCCGCCCAGCCGACCTTCCCCTTGACCCTGCTTGTGACCTCGATGTTTTATGCCCCCGCAAGGGGCACGGTACTCTCTAAGCACCCAAAACCTCAGAGAGATAACTGGCGGAAACCTTCCTATTGAGAGAAGAAGAGCAAGGGAAAAGTTTGAATCAGTCCGCAAAACATTATTACCTGTATGTGTTCCCTAAGGGCAACCACTAAAAGCTTGAAGCCTGTCCTTCTAAATGTTAATCACTGTACAAATGGGTGATTGAACACAACATTGTTTATACCCGGTAAGGTGACCGCGCAATAGGCTTATAAGATCTGAGACAACCTGTGTCAGTAAGGGTAATTTGTTTGTTTGTTTGTTTGCTTAACGCCCAGCCGACCACGAAGGGCGGTGCTGCTTTGACATATAACGTGCGCCACACACAAGACAGAAGTCGCAGCACAGGCTTCATGTCTCACCCAGTCACATTATTCTGACACCGGACCAACCAGTCCTAGCACTAACCCCATAATGCCAGACGCCAGATGTAGATTGCCAATTTTAAAGTCTTAGGTATGACCCGGCCGGGGTTCGAACCCACGACCTCCCGATCACGGGGCGGACGCCTTACCACTAGGCCAACCGTGCCAGTAGTAAGGGTAAGAAACAAAACAAAACAAAACAAAACAAAACAAAACAAAACAAAACAAAACAAAACAAAACAAAACAAAACAAAACAAATTAATATTGCCTGTAAATCACCACATATTGAGGTAAAGAAAAAACGCATTTTGTTGAAAGATGTTAGTGGGTCTCAGCGCTTGTGAAAGGGGCTGTCGATAGTATAGTATTAGTTAGTATTACATGTCATTTTGGAAACAATGATCGAAGACTTGAATCGATCGGTGAAGATATACAAGTCTGAGTAAGCTTAAATTATACATCTCTTATGAACACAACATTGTTTGGTTTCAAAATACATTCATTTCCGCTTGTTTTACTCACTCTTCTGTCTCTCTGTCTATTCTTGTACACGAAAATCTTCCAGCCAACAGATTCAAGCGAGAGAACCAACATTGTTGTTATTTACCTCGAGCGATTGAAGAGAGAATATCTTGAGGTCAAAGTTTTCATCCCAACAACTGCTCTGTGCCAAAACAAGCAGCCGACAAACAACCTGTACATATCTACATGGCTTTAAAGGGCACGAAGCATGTGTAATCTATACACAAGAGTACGCCTTTGGGGGAAAATACAAGGGAGAGAAACACCTGACTGATGCACACTTCACGGATTAGATGCCTCAATGCAAACGACGAGAAATAGAACGAGAAGACAGATGTATAATCTGCACAGGTCCGCTTTGGTTGGGTAAACCTTAACTAGATGTAGGTTGTGGGCGTGTGTGTGCTTGTACGATCTGCAAACATTTACAAATTCTACGTACACGCGGACACGCACGCACGCACGCACGCGTGAACAAGTGACACGCACGCGCACACACGAGTGCGCACACACACACACACACAACACACACAACGCACGCGCACACACGAGTGCGCACACACACACACAACACACACACACACACACACACACACACACACACACACACACACACACACCTGCCTACAGATCAGGACACAGCACTAAAACTGCTCTTCTGGAAGTTTTAAATTATCTACTGCTTTCCATTGACCAAAAGAAAGTGTCCTTATTGTTACTGATAGATCTGTCAGCAGCATTCGATATCATCGATCACAGCATTTTTCTTTAAAGACTTGAGCATGATTTTGGATTCCGTGACACTGTTCTTCACTTTGTGACATCATACTTCTCTGATAGAACCCAAGTCATATCCGTAAACAACGTTAGCTCAAAACCTGCAGTGCCTGTCTCTTTCGGTGTGCCCCAATGATTCGTCTATTGTAACACATGGTTTGATAGATGGAATCTGAGTAGTTTTAGACAGTGGTGGTCGTGGACGAAGGCGGACTAGGGACAGATCGTGGTTCTCAGTGTGTCAAGGTGACGTCCTGGCAGCGAGGACAGTTCAAAATTCAACGCAGGCTGTCATAGTTTCGAGCGATTATTTTGGCACCCAAAGCTCGTGTGTGCATTTTCAGCACGACGACATTTTCCTTTCATCTTGAACATCTCATGCTTCTGCACAGAAGCAGAGGATAGCTCAAATATTAAACCTCAAACCATATCTTTCTGCCATAGAGGGCCTAGTTTTGGCATCAAAGGAGCAGGCTACATTTTTCTTTATAAGCCTCATGCCATATTTGTTCTGCCATGAAGTGGCAGTTCAGTTTTGGCGCGGACAAGGGAGTCTTCAAAGCTCAAATATTAAACTTAAATGACCGTTGGGTCGATATATTTGTGAACGTATTGTTTTGTCAATAACAAACGTTCCAACAACCTACCTTTCTTGTTTTTTGATTCAAATGTTAAACGTCAAGCCATTTTGTTTTCTGTCTGCAATGAAGAGGCCGTTCAGTTTTGGCGTGGACAGGGGAGGCTTCAAAGCTCAAATACTCAACGTCAAGCCATTTTTTTTCTGTCTGCCACCGGGAGGGTCCATACCGTTTTGGCGCCAAAAGTGGAGGCTCATAACAACTTTGCTTTGGCAGATCCTCGCAGACGTCTTAGGGGTGGTGCGTGTCGACAGCACGAGTGTTTGGCGTGGACCAACATTGGCCCCTCATTCGATCCGGAAGAAAGGGATCCAGGCTTAAAGGGGGGTCCCCGAGGACTTATATTGGACAAATATAAACCATAGAGTCCCCCAGCATAAAATTTGCCTTGCCGCCTGACTTGATCGCGTGGAGGGCTCTTGTAGTTTCTGGAGGGTCCGGTTTTGGGTTTGAAACGAGGAGTGAGTGAGGAGTCGTTTGTGGCTGGGCCTTTGTGGTCAAGGCGTTGGAGGGTTTGCTTGTTTTCCCCTCCCCGTGTAGGTTTGATTTCTGTGTGGTTAGTTTTGGGGTCAGAGTTTTCGAGGGTGGTGCTTAAAAGCGATGGTTCTCTCCTTCCTTTCTGTTGGTCTCACTGACTGTGTTTGTTTGTTTGTTTGTTTGTTTGTTTGTTTGTTTGTTTGTGTCTGTCATTGTTTGTTTCATTAGTTCTTTGTTTGTTTATGTTTTTGTTTATTGGTTTGTTTGTTTGTTTCTTTCTTTCTTTCTTTCTTTATTAATAATTAATTCAGTGTCACTCTTTGATCAGTTTTGTTGTTTCTTTAAAATTAGATATAAAAATTTAGATCTGGCAGAATTGCGTTTCTTTTGCGTTTTATGCACCTGTGAATAAAAGAGCAAGCACTGTCACCGTAAAAAAGTAAATTTTAAGGGGCTTATTGTCCGTCAGGTCTTAATTGCCTATATTGGACATGAATTGGTTTATACGATTCGGGTTTTAGGCCCTCACGGTTTTTGATGTGAGCGTGTTTAGGTGGTATCAGCCATCTGCACTTATGGTAGAATGACCAAGATCTTTAACGTGCCATTGTGGTGACACGGGGGTGGGAGATGGATACCGTCTCTGGGTCTGCACATAAAGTTGACCCGTGTCCGTCCCGGCCCGGATTCGAACCAGCGACCTCTCGATCACAAGTCCAGTGCTCTACCACCTGAGCTACCCGGGCCCCTGAACACTGTCACCCCCCTCCCCTTTCCCCCTTTATAGAGTACACGCTCGAAAGCTTCGGCTCCAAGGTTATACATTTCTACAGTCACTCCAGTACATCTAAGATTGTTTCTTGTTTTCTCTCCAGACCAACACGAGCCAGTTAGATCCCATTATCGCAGGGAACACAATACACACTGACGCGCAAGCACTGATTCACGACCATATGCTTTTGTTTCTCCCGTGTTAGGATTTGTCGCCCAACAGTGTTCGTTAATCCGTATGTGTAATCAACATTTCGCCGCTCCACACAGATAAAAGTGGATTATTATTTCCCGGAGTTTTCCACAGGCGAATGAAGTCGGACAAATCCAGGGTGAAATTGTAGGCTTTATGTCACTGTAGTTCTTTGATTTTCGTCGTGTTTTTGTGTTACCTGTGTTAAAATGAATCCAAAAACAAAGACTGCCAACGTTCCAAAATTCAGAATAAAAAAACAAGAAAGGTAGGTTGTTGGAACGAGTGGACGTAAACTGATAGAACTATCAAGATAAGTTTTGTGTGAATATTTGTTTGTCTGTTCACTTAAAAGACCGTTGGGTCGAAATATCTGTGAATGTATTGTTTTGTCAATAACAAACGTTCCAACAACCTACCTTTCTTGTTTTTTTGTTACCTGTGTTAATTTATTGCGGGTGGCTATGTTTCCGCTTTTAACTCAAGTCAGCGTTTGTGTTCAGGTAAAATTAAGGTGATGAGAAGGGGATTGGGGGAGGCGCTTGGGGCAGGAAGTGTATTTTTTTTACTCTATGTATGTCCATGTTTCTTTGGTAAAGTTTCATCTTGCAAATTGAAACATGTTGTGTGGATTGTTCATGCTGTTTCGGGACATCATCAAAATATGTTGAAAATATTAAGGATTTTTGCAGAAAGGGATTAAAAGTCAAACAGAATTGTTTCTCCTCCAACCGCTCTTCTATGAATTGAGTCAAGTCACTTTTATTCTGCTTACAAATCTAAATGTCATTTCATAGACTATTGACAATTTTGAGACTTGGCGTCAAGATTATATCTACAGGTTATATCAAGGACCATACATGACTCTTATTAGTGCCAATATGATTGTGTAAGCCACGGCAGCGCGCAACCACATCGCGCTTCTATATATATATACGACTTGTGTCTGTCTGTCTGTCTGTCTGTCTGTCTGTCTGTCTGTCTGTCTGTCTGTCTGTCTGTCTGTGTGTGTGTGTGTGTGTGTGGTTGTGCGCGATGCACGGCCAAAGTTCTCGATGGATCTGCTTCAAATTTGGTGGGCATATTCAGGTAGACCCGGGACAGGACACAACCTGGTCGATATTTCAACACGTGCTCTCAGCGCGCAGCGCTGAACCGATTTTGGTTCCACCTCAGCTACCCGGGCCCCCATACCGACACACCAAAGCCGCTACACCACATCACAACGCCAAAGTTCTCGGTGGATCTTTTTCAAATTTGGACACCGTATTCAGCTACACCCCGGACACAATATCATCGATGAGATATTTCAACACGTGCTCTCAGCGCGCAGCGCTGAACCAATTTTGGTTTTTGTGTTCATTTCACCATTATAAGTAACTCTTCCTTATCTTCTCCAGGTTTTCAGCGTTTACCTCCCTTCCTTCGTATGGTGCACTATAGTATGAGTGGGGCATCTTCGGATATTCCCGGCGTTCTGTTACTATTTTTAGAAGGTCACCGCAGTGTCCAGAACGTAAATTGGACCCGTAAATTATCCTCACTGTAAAAGTGCAAAGGTCGAATCAATTTATAGCCACGCGAAAAATACACTGTCATCTACCTCTCTATATATACGGCTTCTCTGTGTTTGTGTGTGTGTGTGTGTGTGTGTGTCTCTCTCTATGTGGGCAACACCTGTCGATTGTTCAGTTCTGTTTGTGATGTGGTCTGGCGGCTTTTGTGTATTTGTATGTACTGGCCTTCCTTTGAGAAGCCATAACAGATCAAAAGGGCTTAGAGGTAAGCTCTAAATTGCTCAATCCTGTTTGAGTGGAGTTCGCCTCCAAAGGTGATTAACACGGTTACATTCGTCGACAAGGATGGGACTCGATATGGTCAGGAATGGCATTATGGCCACTGAATCATTTTCGTGCTGTTCCCATTCCACGAATCTGGGAGGGACCTAAGCTTGGCGGGTCCATTGTTCGGACCCGGCAAAGCCGGCGTACGGCTCTAAGTATTTCATCCCGGCGAAGCCGGCTACCCGGCGAAGCGGGTATTCCTCTAGTACTTATATACTTATGCTGGCCACTCTTGATGAGGCTTAGGCCGACTTAGTTTTTTGCCTGTGCTGCCGCGTTTCTTTTTTTGGTAGCGAGTTGGGTTGGGTTTCTATGCGGCGGATGTCAGTCAAAGGATGTGTATTTCATGCAGCTAGTTAATGCTGTTTGGATAACATTTCTGGTCGAGACTATTCCTGGAGAATCCTTCGTGTCATTTTGATTTGATTTTTTTTCCTCGACGAAAGACGCATTAACATCGTTGCTGTTTGGTGTGTTTTTAGAGTTATAACGTCTGCATTTCTTTGCAAAACAAATATTTTTGGCCAAAGATTTCCGTTAATGTTAGATTTTAGACTCTGTTGGTAAACATTCTGCATTATTCAGATACTGTGAGGATAACAACAAATCGTTGCTGTCTATTCGTGTTGCTTAGTTAAATGGCATTTGGCTATTTCTTTGCACAACAGGATGCATTTGCAGTAATGCTGATTTAATTACTTGTTAAATGTTCATGTAGTGTGTTATTACAGAACACCTTTTTGAAATGTTCACAATTTGCCTGAAATTGTTGCCTATTGCTTTTATGTGAAATTGTTGCTTTTGGCTTTCTATGAAACAAAGATTTTCAAAGCTTGCTAGCAACCTTTCAACATTATAGCTGTTGGGTTTTAAGTAATTCCTTTGGAGGGTTTCTTTTGAACAAGAACAGTTTTTAAGAGTACTGAATACTACATTTCTTTGTCAAAATACATGTAACTTGCTGGAGAGAGAAAAACACAAAACGATTTATGGTCACGAACGCTGTCACCTAATTGATTTCGAAGGTAACAAGAAATTCCTTCGAGGTAGGAAAAACATCCCCGTTGGTCAAAGGGAAATAACCATTCTCACTGCACCCATTCTCACTGCCACCAACTGAGAAGGTTATTTCCCTTTGACCATGAATATGTTTCTCTATAAGTCCTTGTAGAATCTTAATCCACCAATAACTCCCTAACCGTGTGTTTGACTGGTCCCAATTTTTGTAAGGACCGTCTCAGGAATGTATAGAACCTGTTCACCAAGTTTGGTGACGATCGGTCCGTTCATTCTTGAGATCTATATGCGAACACAAACACACAAACACACAAACACACAAACACACAAACACACAAACAAACAAACAAACACATCGACCGAAACCTATACACACCCCTATACCGGGGGTGTAAAAAGCCGATTTGGGTGTACATAAAGGATACTGCGTACGGTGTGACAGTTACAATTAGGAGAGTAAAAACGCGATAAATTGATTATTAGTACTGCCGAACCTTTGAATAGGTTTAACTTCAAAATTTCCGCCATAACAGCTCTTCAAACCACGGGGGTTTCCTTCTCGGTGACAGGACAGCAGGTTGTGTGTTATTTTTAATATTGATCATTGTGAGATCAAAATACTCGCCATTTTGAAACTCTTTGGCGATTTTTGCATTTAGTCTTTTGAAATCGGGAGACGAGACGTCAACGGATACGGATAAAGCTTGAAATATTGGAGGGTAAGTGTTTCTCTCTCTGTGTCTCTTTCTGTCTGTCTATCTGTCTGCCTGTATGTATGTCTCTGTCTCTGTCTCTGTCTCGTTCTCTCTCTCTCTCTCTCTCTCTCTCTCTCTCTCTCTCTCTCTCTCTCTCTCTCTCTCTCTCTCTCTCTCTCTCTCTCTCTCTCTCTCTCTCTCTCTCTCTCTTACTGTGTCATTGTGTTGTTTGTTTGCTTGTTTGTTCGTTTAGTTTGCTTATTTGTCCGGTTGTTTTATTTGTTTGCCATTTATTCGAATTCTGTATTAGAAGTAAGGACCGGTTGTAAGAAAAAGGAGTAGCTTTAAACCTCTATCCTTGAAAAATAAAGTTCCATCATCATCATCTCTCTCTCTCTCTCTCTCTCTCTCTCTCTCTCTCTCTCTCTCTCTCTCTCTCTCTCTCTCTCTCTCTCTCTCTCTCTCTCTCTCTCTTACATTTTTGACAAAGTACGCCTTGGCAATGCTGAACATTAAAAACATCGCCAAATGTAAATTAATGAGTAGATCATATGCGAAGTCAATTTGAAACAGCGGAATTTTCCCCATGCTTATAATTTCCTCAAATCCGAGCCGACCCCACAGTTCATACGAGCGACTGAGACAGGCCGTGGCCGGTGCTTCGGTTCGCTTTGCTACCTCTCCGATAATCTGATTACAGGTTAGCGATATTATAATATTCTCGGCTAGGCTTGTGATACAGTAATTGTGAGACGTCGTTGCGCTGGGCTTTGCTATGGTTGTGTGCGCCTTAATGGGCTATCCTTGTTACTTTTAATGGGGAGTTAGTTAGACGTTGGTAGGTGTTGAGGGAGTGATTCCACTGGGACCTGTTTAGAACGGAGTTAACTGAAGAGGTGTTTAGTTCTGGAACTACTTGAACTTGTTGAAGGCTGGGTTGTGTGCTTTTTCTGAGTGGTGACGGACACCTGTCTTTTCTGGCAATACACGTTGGAATATTCGCATGGTGGACCCCGAACAGAGAATTCAAGTAAAGACAAAACAAGTACAGGGTTAGTGCACGAATTTTTGTTCTTCTGTTAACTCGTGCGTCTGATTTAATATTTCTTTGTCATTATTTGTTTATGATGGACTAGATGAATACCCGCTTCGCCGGGTACGGCTGCGCCGAGAAGAAGTCGAGCCGAATACCCGGTTGCGCCGGGGACCCGGCTATGCCGGGTGTACGCCGGCAAAGCCGGCGCACCGCACGGAGGAAGGGAGATAAACGCGGCTGAAAACACTGGAGAAGATAAGGAAGAGTTACTGGGAATGGATCCAGAGAAAAACCAAAATCGGTTCAGCGCTGCGCGCTGAGAGCACGTGTTGAAATATCTCATCGATGAGGTTGTGTCCGGGGTGTAGCTGAATACGGACTCCAAATTTGAAAAAGATCCACCGAGAACTTTGGCCGTGCATCGCGGACACACACACACACACACACACACACACACACACACACACACACACACACACACACACACACACACACACACACACGCACAGACAGACAGACAGACACAAGTCGTATATATATATAGATGATGTACACCTAGTCATATAGTGTTTAAAACGAGTACTTTAGTCGAAATCACAGGAAGAGAGTACAGTCTGGACTCTCTTTTGTCTCGCTATTAATTGTTGTGTACTATTTTGTTCTTTTTTGTTAACAAGTATTGCCGCTTCCATGTTTGTCATCTCTTTGTTTATTGAAATTTTTCTAAAGGAGAAAACTCACAAAACTAAAATTCAGTCACTGCTAAGTACTCTTTTGTACTAATTTTGAACCAAATTCAACTCATTGAGACTTTCAATGAAAACAATCTATGAAGTTTACACCAAGTAGGTATCTACACGTCTCCACAATTTATTTCAAATCCTAACAGTCAACTTCCCCTCAACATCAGGGGAAATAATCCCAGCTGTCTGACCAAGGGAGATAAACATGTTCATTACAAGGAAGAATCCGATTTGTTTATATAGATACCTCTTATCGTCCAACTATTTACGAAATGAAAGGTGGCTTGGGGGAGAGAGAAGGAAAGTCATGGTAGAAAATCCTCTACACTGTTACTACCAGTCTCAAACCTAATTTCAGCGTCCTTCTGGCCCCTAAACAGGGATTTAGGGATTTCTCAGTTTGTCAATCTGAGAAACTCTACAACCGAGTTTGGAGGCTGCTCTGCATCCCTGAGGGGGGGGGGGGAGGGGTGCTGAAAGAATGGGAAGTTTATATTAGGGGACATTATTTCATCAAAGCAAACACTGGAATACTCAGGAAGACATGATAACACTCTGTTACCGGGGAAGAATCTGGGTGGGAGGTTCAACTTGCGGATTTTGTTTATGGGTGGAAAAATATCTGTCGATGTACACAGATGCACGTGTGACATAGTTTTGGCGTAATGATGGGTCTAGTAACACCATGACACACAAATCGCCTGTCCCTACTTGAGAACAGTTCTAGGCAGAAGCAAACTAGCTACAGGGTGACCCAAAAAAAGAGCACCCAAACAAAACGTCATAAATTGAACCAAAAAAAAGCAATCTTCATAAAATTTATTTACACACACAAGAAGCCTCTGCATGATTTCAACAAAATTTTAGCGTTCTAGCTTGTCTTTCAAGAAAGTTATGCTCATTCTACAGAACATGCTCCAAATGACCTCCGCGCCGATTCAGGCAAACTTGAACTCGCCGCGCAAAGTTATCAATCACCCGCACACACTCCTGTTGCGAGATTCCGCGAATGGTTGTTGTGATGGCTCACTTGAGTTCTGCGATTGTCTGTGGGTTGTTCCTGTAGACGTTGTCTTTCAGGAACCCCCAAAGATAGAAATCTGGGGGATTTAAATCCGGGGGAGGCCATTTGGAGCATGTTCTGTAGAATGAGCATAACTTTCCTGAAAGACAAGCTAGAACGCTAACATTTTTTGTTGAAATCATGCAGAGGCTACTTGTGTGTGTAAATAAATTTTATGAAGATTGCTTTATTTTTGTTCAATTTATGACGTTTTGTTTGGGTACTCTTTTTTTTGGGTCACCCTGTATTTATGTTTTATGTCTTGATCAAAAGTCCCTTATATATGACATTCACAGCATCCAATTGAAACCGGAGTGGGATGTCAGCAAAAGGCAAATATTTCTTATTGAAAGAAACTGAGACTGCCAGAAAGACAGAGACAGACATACAGACAGACAGACATAATAATAATAATAATAATATAATAATGATAACATAGAGACAGAGAGGCCGTAGACGGACGAACGGGCAGTGACACGGAAAGGGAGAGAGTGAGAGTGTGTGTGTGTGTGTGTGTGTGAGAAAGAGAGAGAGAGAGAGTGAGTGAGTGATCGAGTGAGTGTGTGCGTGCTTATGTGAATGCTTGTGTGCGTGCGGGCATAAACTGGGCGGGGATATAGCTCAGTTGGTAGCGCGCTGGATTTTTATTCAGTTGGCCGCTGTCAGCGCGAGTTCGATCCCAGGTTCGGCGGTAATTTATTTCACAGAGTCAACTTTGTGTGCAGACTCTCTTCGGTGTCCGAACCACCCCCCGTGTATACTACATTGGGTGTGCACGTTAAAGATCCTACGATTGACAAAAGGGTCTTTCCTGGCAAAATTGCTTAGGCACAGTTAATAATTGTCTACCATACCCGTGTGACTTGGAATAAGGCCGTGAAAGGTAAATATGCGCCGACATGGCTGCAATCTACTGGCCGTATAAAATTTCATCTCACACGGCATCACTGCAGAGCGCCTAGAACTGTACCCACGGAATATGCGCGATATAAGCCTCATTGATTGATAAACTAATTATCACAGCGTGTGTGTGTGTGTGTATGTGTGTGTGTGTGTGTGTGTGTGCGCGTCCGTGCGTGCGTGCATTTGTGCGTGCGTGCGTATGTGTGTATGCGTGCTTATTTGTTTGCGTGTGCATGTGTTTGATAAAGAGCTTAAAGCAGTGCATAAGCGTATATCTTGTTGGCGACCGCGGCAAACAGGTTTGATGACCACTGAGATTCGCAAAAGAAAAGCAAAAAACTAAATGCCATGCAGGTGCAACATGTTGTCTCTCTAGCTTAACAACTTTTCAACGGAAAGCAGTGTGCAACAAAACCGACTGCATGGCCAGTGGTTCCTTGTACGAGCTGTTTATTCTGGGCTCTCTCTGTGTTTAACCTTCACAGTTTGGCCGTACACATAAGCTGGCAGTAAATCGGAATTTGTTTTTTACATCTCTCTCTCTCTCTCTCTCTCTCTCTCTCTCTCTCTCTCTCTCTCTCTCTCTCTCTCTCTCTCTCTCTCTCTCTCTCTCTCTCTCTCTCTCTCTCTCTCTCTCTCTCTCTCTCTCTCTCTCTCCACTTCACATTATTTCCAAGTAACCAGATGCGATTAAGACAAGAAATGTGCCTTTACCTTAACAATTCGTGACACTACTGAAATAAATCATAATATAGGAACATATTTGCTGGCTTCGGGTTTATAAAACTTGCCTTGCCGTGTCAGTGGCTTTTGGTTTAATGCTTGCTTCTGTACTTCTCTTCTTTGCGGCACAGAAATAGTTCGACAAAGATAATGACTCAAAACAGGGAAAATGATTCCACAAGTTGCCTCACTGGACCTCAGAGCGCATTAATTTAGGCCAGAATTTCAAAAACGATCTCAGTCTCGATTTCTATTGCGAGATGGATACTGGGAGACGATTGAGTACTACCTTCTTCAAATCAAACTCTCTTCTTCTCTTTTTTTTATCGGACGTTCTTTTCACTTTTCTCTAGTACTCAATCGTCTCCCAGTATCCATCACGCCTGTGTTCTACCCCCTCTGACGTGTTTCCGCCCAACTCTGGCATCCGGGTCATTTACACAGGGCAGATAACTGGTCGAGCCTGTATCAAACGGGGAGTGAATTGATCGAGTTGTCTACAGGAATTATGTCCGCGAGTTCATTGTGTGTGGTGGAGATCTTAACGCTTTTTAGCGCCTCTTTCGCTGCCACCGTGGTTGCCAAATGGCTTTTTGATCGCCGAGCAAGAGATAAACCTGGCCAATTTCGCCCCTGCCTTGTCCGGGGTTTATTTAGCGATTGTGGACAAGATTAGTAACACGTGAGAAGTCTCGCTCTCCCTGGGATTACCCTTATCGTGTTTTTGAAGACCCCCTGTATATTGTCCAAGTTTGACGCTGGGTTATTCTGGAGGGAAGCATAATTATGTTGGATCGTGCCCACTGGTTTTATTGGCGTTTAAAAGTTACGCCAAGCGTTGGTTTTTGTTTGGGTGGGGTCTGCTTGACACTGATCTAGACCCGGAGCGTTTTACGTGAGCAGAACTACGACCATTTGTTTCCATCTATGCAATGGATAAAGTCGAGCCTGAATGTGCAACCTGACATCGTAACTTTGTGTTCATGTCCACTCTCGTTTAAATTTCTAAGAGTCATCATTCCAAATACTGGACTAAAGTGTTTTTTCTGTGTGTGAAAATTGTTAAAGGAGGTTGCAGTGTAGAAACTGCGAAGTTCTTGAGGCATAAACCACGCTTACAGCATACAGCTATAAGTAATAAATGTACGTACGGCGAATGATCGACGAAAAAGTTCCTACTAGATATTATGCACTCACTTAGTTAAGCTCACACGTACAAATAACTTAAATGGTTAAAGCAAGAATAAATCACAAACTGTCAAAGGCACTACATATCAGAGCGTAAGAGCCTAAACCCCATTCATGTCGTAAGTAAATAACTTTCCGTAACGTACTTCGGTACAGGGGCCATTCAAGGTTGTCATGCAAATCAATTTGGCAAACATGGATTATATCAAATTAATTTGATTCGCTCATATTCACAATATGGAAGCCGGATAGCAGTGAAAAACGTGCAACTATGAGGAAAAGCACAAAGGAAGTGTTACGCATAATAATGATATAGTGTAAACATTATCCCTAGAATGACACACGGAGAAGTACCCTCAGCAGTATATCGCGTGTACTGTTCTTCCTACCCGCGTCTCGTCAGGAACAAACACTAAACAGGCTTACAGCTATGACATTGCCCGTTTGATTGCCCAGGACAAGTGTGTAGGCCATGAAAAGTTAGAGTCCCTCCATAAGTCAAAGACAAAAATATATTAATGTCCTATAGGCATGTATGTTTAGCCTTTTAAGGACATGATCTGGGTTATATGTCAAAAAAAGAACTGAAAAGAAAAAAAGAAAAAAAAGAAAGAAAAAACACGGGGGGCAAGGGAGGAAAGGAGAAGGGCCAGACCAAGCAGCCAGACCCTGATGGCTGGGACTCGGGACCCACTCTCTCTCTATATATATAGGGGGCGGGGTTGAGTATATTAAAAGGTATACGTTAAGATCCTTGTCTAAGAATATGTACAGCCTCTCTTCACCTTCTTTGGGGAAGGGCCATTAAAAACATAATCTTTAATTCGAGTATACTGTTTTAAGAAAAAGTGTTAAAACTCAGGACCACGTTCTGTTAAAAAAGTTTAAAGTACAGCGCTACCTCCCTTTTAAGACCACAAAACCTTTAAGAAAATCAGGTTTTCAGAGGAAGTGGGTTTTTAAATCGGAGGTAAATGTATACAAGATATGAACAAGAAGTGTGCGAAACCAGTGTTTTAAAACGGAGAGAGTCTTAAAATTGCGGAGGGGGTGTCTTAAAAGGCTGACAGTCCTATTTTATAATTTTAATTACTTCCAGGGCTTTTCCCATCGTTGGGATTTAATAATTAAGCTTCCTGCAAAGTTTTAGGTTTGAAGTCCTTACCAATTACGAGAAATAATGAATTCTTTATCAAGTGTATTGCTATGTTTAGCAACAGTTCTCCAGGACTTGGGCTATTTTTAGACCGTCAACACAGACAGTACAGCTTCGTCAATCCCCGCGTGAAGGAAATCGCTCACCTTCCACTTGCAAAACGTAGTGATATTGACTGACAGGCCAGATTAGCGCGGTAGCGTATTGTGCTAAGGCCAAAAAAAAAAATAGGTCTGTTTACGGTAACCCGACCGACCCTAGTTTTTTCGCGCGACCCTAGACTTTTTTTTGGCATTTGGGAAAAAAAAAAAAACAATCTTGGTTTTTTTGCAAAATAACGTAAAAATATGGTTTTTTGGGGGAAAAAAAAAAAAAAAAAAAAAAAAAACAATCCCGACCTACCCACCCTATTTTTTGGGCCTATGTTACCGTAAACAGACCTTTTTTTTTTGGGCCTAAGCAGGAAAGCGCGCTTTTCTGTATTCTTGTTAACTTCGCAATTTCCGGAAAACATCCACTTTCACTTTGAGACTGTTCTGTTTACATTCGACACTATCAACTCCACTTTGCAATACTGAAATAATTTTTTCTGTGTTCGAAAGCTACAGCCAATCGTTATTATATCCCCTTAGGTACAGTTTTATAACATTATTGGCACATGTAAATTAATTAATGAACGCTACGAAAAGGGCAGCCTTTAAAAGAATTGTACTTCCTCTCACGATCCGCCTGGCACGACCACTTCAAAGTGTTACGGGTTTCCCTGCCTCATTATACCGTTTGCTTTTCTTTTGTCGGGCGGTATAAAAAGCTGGTTAGGAGGAGCGGGCGTTCTGACATCTGATTGGCTGCAAAGGTTTCTGACCTGGATTCTGATTGATCAATAATTGGTTCGGTGAACATGCATGCGTATTGTTGTGGTGGTTTGGGAGTCCAATATGAAATGTGACTTGTTTTCAATGAGGAAAGTAATTGTTCGGAGCAGTCACGTGGACGATTAATTAACACCAGATAAAAACAAAATGGCTCCATCTCGGTATGTGTTGTGTTTACTATTTGATTTTGTTGTTGGTGGTTGCGTTCTTTCGTTATTTTTTATGGTTGTGAAACAGATGTATAACATTTTCGAGTAAGAAATTCATGTCTTGTGATAGAATATTTCAACAAGGTATTTTGTCTCGAAGACCTTTTCTGTCGAAGCGCAAACATATGAACACTATGGTGTTGTTTTTCTGTTATTTCTCAGCATAGCAATATTAGCTAATAAAGATGGGGGATACTAGTCTTGTCTCGTTTTCACTCGGGAGCAGAAAGAGTCTGCATAACATCTCGTGTGCATATTTCCATAATTGTATTGATATTAACATGAAGCAAATGTCCCGCGCCGGCAACCACGAAAGACACTCCAAAGTTTATTCGGTTTTTTTGGAAATGTTAATTCTGTTGAGTGATGCTGGGTTTTGTGGTCTCTGACACCTATATCTGTATCTCCATAGGATTTTATAAGGCAAGCATGAATAAGATATTTTACAGGTTTGCAGCTGACCATTTTACATTCGCACAAAGTCAATAATTCTATTTTTTTTTCTAAGGCAAGCTTTGTCTTATCGATATTTCGGAAGAGGCATTGAAAGCGCAATGTGTGTAACATCATGTGTGCGTGCGTGATTGCAAGCGCGAGTTTGTGCGTGCATACAAACACGTGTGTGGAAAAAGAGCAAACCAACAGAGAGAAATCGACAGGTCCAGTAAAAGAATGACAAGGACACGGTGGCTAATCAAACGAGGAAACGGAAAAGGGCGGGGCTTTCACCTTCCCAAAATCACACCCGCAAAAACAGCTGGTCAGTTCCGGCTTTAGCGGAGCGTGCCTGACTCGAAGGACAATACCGATGTTTTCCAAGTCTTGTATAGAGGTGTTCACAGAACAGCAGCGTGTTTGAACAGTTTACCAGTCATTTCAATGATCCCTCCCTTGACTCAATTATCCCTGTCTTCCGCTCACTAAACGAGCGGCGGCTGTCAAATATTTGACTACTATAACGACACCCGACAGAACTGCAAAGGAAAAGGTCAAACAACAGTGTTACAATACGTCGGGTCGCGATACATGCAACAATTGAAAAGTTCAAACGGTGGACCTCCAAATTGCCGCCTCTGGTTTGACAGTGTGAGAGCTTTTACCCTTTGTGTGTGTGTAGGGGCCAAGAAAAGGCAGCTTTAGATAAAGAGTTTGAAAAAAAGGTCGGAATCTTTCCACTCCCTCATACTTCTGGTTACCACCCCTTTTCCCCCACCCCCCAACCTCCCCACCCCACCCCACCCACCCCGCACTCTGCTCCTCCCCTAAGAAATTTTTTCTAGCAATTATTGCACTTTGTGTGTTTGTGTACGGGTGTGTGTGTGGGGTGGGGAGGGAGAGAAAAAAGACAAAGGGAGAAAGTTTGAAGCAAAGGTGGAGATCTTTTCACTCCGAGGTTTTTCTGGCTAACCCCCTCCTCCTCCCATCGCTTATCCCCCTAAAACGCGGCGTTCTGGGTCCCCCCCCCCCCCCCCCTGTTTGCCTCCCAGCTTACCTTTTTGGCACAGACGCACCTGCGGGGATGCAGAAGCAAGGGAAGATAATCCCGGTCGCAAACACCAGTCGACTCTTCAATTATGGAGGTGGGGCGAGCTGGTGGCTTTGTGGGTAAACACACATCACACCGGCCGCGTAGGGTTTAGTTAGGGTGTCTGCCTCTGTAACCGCGCTGCTCTATCGCCACCGGTGGTTTCCCATGTCATTTGAATTAGGTTTTGATTTCCATGAAAATGGCAAAACTGTGACCTATGGTCGTTGTCAGTTACTTTAGGCCTTGTTTGTGAAGCGCACGCCGCGAATGGCCTGACTGGTAGTGTTGGTAGTGAACTTATTCGATTGCAGATCTGTCGTTGACCGTTTTGAGAAAGTTTTTTTTAACAAAGAACAAGAAAAGTTTAAGTCTCTTTTTTTGTCAAAACATACACGTTCCATAAAGTTACCATTCTTGTTTTTACATTTAGTCAAGTTTTGACTAAATGTTTTAACATAGAGGGGGAATCGAGACGAGGGTCGTGGTGTATGTGTGTGTGTCTGTGCGTGTGTGTGTGTGTAGAGCGATTCAGACCAAACTACTGGACCGATCTTTATGAAATTTTACATGAGAGTTCCTGGGAATGATATCCCCGGACGGTTTTTTTCTTTTTTTCGATAAATACCTTTGATGACGTCATATCCGGCTTTTTGTAAAAGTTGAGGCGGCACTGTCACACCCTCATTTTTCAATCAGCCAAGCAATCTTCGACGAAGGCCAGAATTCGGTATTGCATTTCAGCTTGGTGGCTTAAAAATTAATTTATTTACAAAAAGCTGATTGAACATGTTACGGTCCCAAAATGTATCGAAAAATGGTCTGAATCCTTAGACTGTTTGTTAGATAAGAAGGCTATTTTTCAACATGTTTTTAAAACAACAAAAGACACTTGTCTGAGATGGTTCCAGTACCGACTATTGTACAGAATTTTGCCCACAGAACGGTTTCTATTTTTGCGAAAAATTGTGGATACGTCATTGTGTACATTTTGCGGTAGAAATGAAGAAACCCTTTTACATATGTTTTGGGAGTGTGATAAAGTGCAGACTTTTTGGATAGAATTTGTAAATTGGCTAAAGGCGAACTGCACCCATTGTGACAATTTAAAACTGTCTAAAGAACTGGTTCTTTTTGGAGTTGCGAACAATGTTGTCACCGATAAAGCTTTTGATGTGTTAGTAATCTGTGCCAAACACCATGTATATATTTCCAAAATGAACAAAAAGACCCCTCATTTTCAGACGTTTAGTAGAAATTTTAAGCAAAGATTTATTTGTGAAAAGTATTACGCAGTTGTAAATAATACAGTAGATAAATTGTACAAGGATTGGCGCCTGTATATGCATGTTTTGATGTAACTCTTACATTTTTGTTTTTTTTTGTTTTTTCTATTTCAAAACCTTTTGATACTGCGACCACCAAGCTCTGAACATCCCCCCCCCCACCCATCCTCCCACCCCATGTATGTTGTAATTGTTCAAGTGTTTTTCGGTTATATGGATCTGTCCTTTTGGTTAAGTGATGTCCTGTAATGTACAGAATTATATGTATTAAAAAAAAAACTAAAAAAAACTTCACCAAAAAAGAATTAAAAAAATAAAAAAAGGAGTGTTCCTTGATAATAAAACATGTAGTCCAAAACAAAACAAAAAAAAAAAAAAAAAAAAAAAATCTGAAAATTGTAAAATAAAAAAAAATTATAAAACGATCCAAATTTACGTTTATCTTATTCTTCATCATTTTCTGATTCCAAAAACATATAAATATGTTATATTTGGATTAAAAACAAGCTCTGAAAATTAAAAATATAAAAATTATGATCAAAATTAAATTTTCGAAATCAATTTAAAAACACTTTCATCTTATTCCTTGTCGGTTCCTGATTCCAAAAACATATAGATATGATATGTTTGGATTAAAAACACGCTCAGAAAGTGAAAACGAAGAGAGGAACAGAAAAGTGTACTACTACCCCGCTCTTCTTGTCAATTTCACTGCCTTTGCCACGAGCGGTGGACTGACGATGCTACGAGTATACGGTCTTGCTGAAAAATGGCATTGCGTTCAGTTTCATTCTGTGAGTTCGACAGCTTGAATAAATGTTGTATTTTCGCCTAACGCGACTTGTTTTATTCTGTTTTTAGAACGTAAGCAGTCTATCTGTTTTTTGATTTCATTTTTAAACAAAGCCCAAACATGTCGCGAAACCCTATTTGCGAGTGTCAATGGTGGACGCGTTGATAGGTAACACACGCGAGTGTAGTATAGTTCTGTCGTTGACCAAGTTAATGAGTGGTTTTCATTGTGTGGGCCTCATTAGGGTGGGTCGTTAATTGTCACGCAAGAGCTGCTCTCAGTGTGCAAACATGTGTTGGTTATGGTGGCACATTTGTACGGCTGAAGAGTTTCTGTTCACCGAGGCCTGTCCGCATTGATGGTTTGTGGGGCTTTCAAAAGTAGGTCGCAGCAATGATATACGATGCAAGACACACTGTGTGACACGGAGATGCGCGTGCACAAAGTATGTTAAAATGTAGGAACGTCTGTTTGTTGCGCAATCGCTTCGGTTTCGCGTTTCTCCCCCTTTCTCCCCCTTTCCTCTGTCCCATCCCATGCCTTCTCTCTCTCTCTCTCTCTCTCTCTCTCTCTCTCTCTCTCTCTCTCTCTCTCTCTCTCTCTCTCTCTCTCTCTCTCTCTCTCTCTCTCTCTCTCTCTCTCTCTCTCTCTCTCTCTCTCTCTCTCTCTCTCTCTCTCTCTCTCTCTCTCTCTCTCTCTCTCTCTCTCTCTCTCTCTCTCTCTCTCTCTCTCTCTCTCTCTCTCTCTCTCTCTCTCTCTCTCTCTCTCTCTCTCTCTCTCTCTCTCTCTCTCTCTCTCTCTCTCTCTCTCTCTCTCTCTCTCTCTCTCTCTCTCTCTCTCTCTCTCTCTCTCTCTCTCTCTCTCTCTCTCTCTCTCTCTCTCTCTCTCTCTCTCTCTCTCTCTCTCTCTCTCTCTCTCTCTCTCTCTCTCTCTCTCTCTCTCTCTCTCTCTCCTCTCTCTCTCTCTCTCTCTCTCTCTCTCTCTCTCTCTCTCTCTCTCTCTCTCTCTCTCTCTCTCTCTCTCTCTCTCTCTCTCTCTCTCTCTCTCTCTCTCTCTCTCTCTCTCTCTCTCTCTCTCTCTCTCTCTCTCTCTCTCCTCTCTCTCTCTCTCTCTCTCTCTCTCTCTCTCTCTCTCTCTCTCTCTCTCTCTCTCTCTCTCTCTCTCTCTCTCTCTCTCTCTCTCTCTCTCTCTCTCTCTCTCTCTCTCTCTCTCTCTCTCTCTCTCTCTCTCTCTCTCTCTCTCTCTCTCTCTCTCTCTCTCTCTCTCTCTCTCTCTCTCTCTCTCTCTCTCTCTCTCTCTCTCTCTCTCTCTCTCTCTCTCTCTCTCTCTCTCTCTCTCTCTCTCTCTCTCTCTCTCTCTCTCTCTCTCTGCGACTCTCTGAACTGTGTCAAATCGAAGTTCATAATACCACCATTTGTGTGTGTTTCTTTTTTTAATTGGTGTTTGAAGCTGTTTCGGATAAACTGCTTTATCGTGCGTCTGTACATCATATTCAATCCACAAGCTTTAACCCTGACTGTTTTCCGCCTGTTTCAGACTTGAGATGACGTGAAGAGCACTCTTCTTCATCGACCCAACGAGGCCGTCTGTTCGCCCAACATGCACTCCCTTCACCACTCCCTGTCCCTCCTGCTCCTCTTTCCCCTTCTCTTCCTCGCACTTTCCTCCCTGCCCTCGTCCCTTGCCCAAGACGTGCAGTACAGAATCTCAGAGGAGCAGCAGCCCCAGACTTTCGTGGGCAACGTGGCTCGCTCCATCAATCTTCAGGCCCAGCTGCCTTCTTCCATCTTCCACATTCTTCAGTACAGCGTCCTGGCGGGCTCCAGCTCTTACGGAGATCTGTTCACCGTGGATCAGAACACCGCTGATCTCTACACAGCTAGGAGGCTGGACAGGGAGAGTCTGTGCCGCTTTAATCTGGAGTGCGAGCTGGACTTTAAGGTGGGCGCGGTTTCTGAGAGCTACTTCAAGAACATCAAGGTCAGGGTGCTGCTCATGGACGTCAACGACAACGCCCCGAGGTTCAACAGATCCTCCATGGCCTTGGAGATTTCAGAGTCCGTGACGGTCGGGGCTTCTTTCTCGCTGGAAGGAGCTGTTGATGACGACACAGGGGCCAACAACTCTGTCCAGACTTACAGTCTGCTGCCGAGTGACGGGCCCTTTAAGATCTCCTTCACCAAGAAGCTGGACAGGACGTCGGACGTGACGCTGATGGTCAGCGAACCCCTGGACAGAGAGACCAAGAGCTCCTACTCTCTACGACTCATCGCCTCGGACAGGGGCATCCCTCTCAGGACCGCCGAGATGGACATTGACATCACCGTCGCGGACAACAACGACAACGCCCCGGAGTTCTCCAGGACTACCTATAGCGCCACCATCGGGGAGAACGTCAAGCCGGGCGAGAGCATCTTCAAGGTCTCGGCCTCGGATCAAGACGAAGGCGTGAACGCGGAGCTCCGCTACCGCCTCAGCGGTCGCCAAGACAACAGTGTGGCGGCGCTCTTCAGCGTGAAGGAGCTCACCGGGGAGATCTCCGTGCAGCGTCTCCCAGCCAGCGGGAAATACTCCGTCATCGTGGAGGCGGTGGATGGGGGATCCCCGCCCAAGGAGGCCCAGGTGGTTTTGGAGGTGAACGTGATCGACACGACCAACAACCCGCCCCTCATCGTGGTGACCTTGCTCAGCTCCGCCGTGTCTGAGGGCGCAAGGCTCAAGACCCCTGTGGCTCACGTGTCGGTGGAGGACCCGGACTCCGGTAGCAACGGACAGGTCAGTGGAATGAGTCTGTGTTCGTTTCTCCCTACTTGTTGGATAAGAGATGCCCTACCATACCGTGTTGTGTTGGGTTTTGTTTTTTTTTATGGGGGGGGGAGAACTGTCCTGTCCAGCTTCTGGGTGAAGGAGATCTTAAAGGGCCCGTCACTCGGCAGCAGAATGTAAGTCTGGACAGAGTTGTTGGCCCCTGTGTCGTCATCAACAGCTCTTTTGTGTGTTTGGTTGTTGTTGTTTGTTTTTTGTTTGCTTGGCAGACTGGGCCCTTAGTGTATTAGTAGTGCAGAGTAGACTAAATTGTCTGTCTTGATTTACTGATGTGTACGTTTGTATTTAGTTTTCATTTGTGCGCTTTCGATTCAGTTGTTTAAACTTGGTCGATGTTCGGAAATACTCTGTCGGGTTTGTATGGGTTTTAAAATAGTGAAGTAATAGTGAATACTCCTGTCACTAGCGAGGGGTGTTTCAGAAACACGAGGAGCACGCGGTAGAAAGCTTGCCTCACTTAAAGCAAGAGTATTCACTCTTTCACAATTGAAACAAACCCAACATAGTTAATTTCGGAACTCGTCTATTCAAGCCATTCTTTGTTGCTTCTTCTCTTATTTTTTTCTCTTCTCTTTTGTATTGACAACTTTGCAATCGACAAGAAAACATTTCAAATGCGCCTTTAACCTTTCCCTCTTTCCTTTACGCCGTAGGTGAGCTGCTTCAGTCAGAGCGCCTACTTCGACCTTCGCCGCCTGGAAGAGCCGGACATGATGGTGGAGCTTGCCAGGTCACTGGACCGTGAGGACGCGCCCACCTACACCGTCACGCTCTTCTGTCAGGACAACGGCTCGCCACGCTTAAACGCGACCGCCACCTTCACGGTCGGCGTCCAGGACGTCAATGACAACCCGCCAGTTTTTTCCCCACAAGACGTCACCTTCAACTTCCCCGAGGGAGACAGGGTGGGGGAGATTGTGTACACTATCACCGCCACTGACCGTGATATTGGCGAAAACGCACAGATCTCGTACAAGCTGTTGAACGCTGGTCCAGGGGATGCCTTTCACGTGCTGGATACTTCAGGCTCGATCGTTGTGGCTAGAGAGCTTGACCGCGAAAAGCAGGACGAGTATGTGCTAAAGGTGGTAGCAGTAGACGCAGGGACGCCTCAGTACTCCTCCACGGCCACAGTGACCGTCAAGGTCGACGACCTCAACGATGAGGTCCCTGTGTTCACTAGGGACGAGTACGTGTTCTCTATCGAGGAGAACCAGCCTGCCGGGTCTCCGGTTGGAGTGTTCAGCGCCACGGATCCCGATCTCGGTGAAGGAGGCAGGGTGTCTTTCTTTATCGCCAGTTCTCAGCCTGTCGCCTCGGCTTCCTTCATCCTACATCCCAACGGCACGCTTATCACGAAAGGTATGCTGGACAGAGAGTCCAGCCCGGAAATAGCATTCCACGTCGCAGCAACGGATAACGGGACGCCTAAGATGAGCAGCAGTAGGAAAGTCAGGGTGGTTCTGGGAGACGTCAACGACAACAAGCCAGTCTTCCTCTTCCCGGGCCCGAGCAATCACAGCCTCACGCTGCTCATCCCAGTCAAGGAGGACGCCCACCTCTTCAAGCTGAGCGTCATCGACGCCGACGATGGCCAGAACAGTCAGCTGTCTTACGCTCTAGCCAACGTCTCGGCCATGTTCTCTGTAGACACGGCGACTGGGGACGTGTGGGCTAAGGAGGCTCTGACAGAAGGCCACACCGGGGTGTTCAACCTGACCTTCAGAGCGACGGACGGAGGGGTCACTCCTCTCTCCTCGGTCAGCAGCCTCCTGTTAACGGTCAAGCTCAACCCGGACTCCTTGCCCATCAAGTCAAAGGACAACAACGCTGTCATCGCCATCAGCATCGTGTGTGCAACCATCTTCGTCGCCGTCGTCATCGTCGCCGTCGTCTACCTGGTACGGAGGAGAGACAAGGGCAAGCAGCTGCAATACGTCAACAAGCTCAGCAACGGCAATCACAACAACAACAACGAGAAGCCCAAGAACTCCTCGGTGTCTGACCCCTACCTTGAGAGGCAGAACACGCCCAGTATGTTCTTCACGTCCTCCAGCAACAACAACACGTTGGACCGCAGCGTCTCGCCCAAACTCAGCATAGGATTCCCGCACGAGGTGAGTCATTTTGAAGATGATTGTAATACTTTAATTTCTTTTTTGTGCGCTTTGTGTTTGTCTCACTACAGAACCAAATACGTTTTGATCACTCAGAATTTATCGTCTCTGTCATTTTTGGAGTCGTTTTCTGTGAGTAAGACATTCTCATCAATATGACTGGCTGAACGTTCTATTTTTGTGTGAAATCTCAGTTCAAATAAAATAAAACCTTTACGCCTATACTACGAATAAATAGGCAATTGCTTATCATGCCAGGCAAAGCATTATGCCCAGAATTATTTCACTGCCGTTCAGCAAGATCACTTGTTATAAGAGCAACGTCTTCTTAATAAGAATTAGCATCCAGGTTTCCTGATCCCAAAGAAGCAGCTCCATAAAGTCCCAAATTAGCCACAGATAATTGCTCTCGCTAATTGCTTTATATCCCAGAATGATGATTGGGGGCAGTTTGCCTTGGTCTGATTCCTCTCGTGAAAGGTTAGCACAGTGCTACTCGTGCATAGACCCAAACACTGACCACGCATTACATGCTTTAGATCCTCTTGACCCACATAGATTGCCCTAGGTCTGGCTGTTCCAGTAGTTGCAATTTTCCCCGAGTACGCAGTACTAGGGTCCTGCAGACTTTAATTGTGTGTCTGTCTGTCTGTTCGTCTCGACTTAACAGCTTATTGCTGGGAAACTACTGGGCGCAGTTCGTTCAAAAGTTGATACACTAACTTGATAATAGGTCCGATTGATCGTATTAAAACTTCATAATGTTACCTGGGACCTAAATGCGAAATATTCCACAAAAACGACTCTTAACGGCGGGCGCGATTCGCGGTGGGATAGAACAGCCGTTCGGCTGATAAACCGCCCAGCCAAGCCAGCGACACCACACCAGGCTTTGCGTGCGTGCGTGCGTGCTTTGCGTGCGTGTACCACTGCGCGAGGACTATTAGACTAGGACAGATTTCAGAAAATCTAACACCCTCGGGCATTTGTGGGTAATTAATGGCAACAGGTTGTTTCTTATAGATTTGGGTGTGCTGAATCCATTTCTGCCTGTTGCCAAAGTCAAAAATGCCTATATTCGTTACTATTCAACGGTTTCCAAGATGGCCGCCATGATATCAAGAGACTACTAATTCTCAAACAAATGCTTATATCTTTGGTGTTTTTAGAGATACAGTGTTAATTTTTGGCTAGTTGGTAGATGACCGATAGGCAATGGTTGCCTTGTCAGAGTATTTGACCTTGACCTTAAGTCAAGGTCACATGAGACTTGACAATATTGACTTGTACTGTTTTGTCATGTGTGCATTTTAAGTTGTCTTTTGGCAGTAAACTACTGCGAACTAATCACTAAAAATAAGTGATATTACCCAGTAGGTATTCAGCATTAAAATGAATATACATTGATCATCATTCTGACAAGGTCAAGGTCATTTTGACCCCATATTTCAGATGTGTTTAAACTTGGACGCCATCAAGATTTGCAGTGGCTCATCTGTTGTACACACTGGACATCTGATTCAACAATTACATTTCAGCAGGGGTTCAGATCAATGGTGCACAATCAACTAGGTCAAAGGTCAAGGTCAAAGGTCACTATTTGGACCATTTATTCTCAAAAACGGGGCCTAAAATAGAGATAAGCCATTTGTGAGTAATTATGGTGTGCTCTTCCCATTTCTGCTGTATGACAAAGTGTATATTTGCTAGTTTGTCCTGTATCATTAAATATTCAAAATGGCCGCCACAAGCCTGAAAACTCACCCACACACAAAAACTGACAATTCTTTAAACATAACCACTCTATTTATTATCAACTTTTGTTTCAACATACGTTTGTATCAATAACGTTGCATAATCAGTACAAATTTCAACAACATTTAAGATGTTATGGTATTTCTGTGGCAATTATAACACAATATACACAAATCTCAAATGGGCTAAAGCTGAATATCAGAATCTGCTGGTAGTGAGGCTCGGTGGTCTCCATACGTCCCTCAACTTCCTCAAAGCCATCGGGCGTCACATGGAGTGCTCTGGTCTTCTGGATCTGTTGGTCGAGAGCAATGTCCTTGGCCCGAAAACAGCTGAACAGGTGCTGGCAGGCAAGTCCTATGTCAGAGGGATGCGAACTCATAAGTTGACCTGGCAAGCCTTGTGGAGAATACTCCTACCACAGTTGCTGCAGTACGTCCACGGCAGTGATGATGAGCTCGCACAAGAGATTGAAGACGAGATGGTTTGTGATGACACAGCAGCACTTGTACATCTTCTTGCCAACAAACGCTTCACAGACCTTGTGGACTCGTTTGCTGCTTCGCGGGCCTATCCAAACTTCCAGTTCTGGTGGGAGTACCTGAAGATGGTAGAAATTCTTCTCCAGTTCACACGCGCCAGTAGAGATGGCGACTGGAATCTGCATCTTCAAGCTTTCACGGCAATGCTCCCCTACTTCATGAGATATGATCATACCAACTATGCTCGATGGGGCACAGTCTACGTCAGTGAAATGAATCAGCTCCCCGAAGAAGTGAAGAAGGAATTTGAAGCTGGGCACTTTGTTGTGAAGAGGAGCCAGAGCAAGTTCAACCAGGTGGACCCAGATCAAAGTCAAGAATGGCTGAACGGGATTGGAAAGTCATATAGAGGGATTGTGGGCATCACAAAGACACCGTCTGCTCTGAACCGTTGGGCCCTCTCGTTCAATCTCCGATCTCACATTGCAGGAGAAACAAGAGCAGTCTTTGGAGCAGAGGTTGACGAGAAGAGCATTCACAACGAATGCAACAAGGCCAGAAAAAGACAAGACAAAACTGATGAAGAAAAGTTGTTTGACAACCTTAAACGCTTCAAGGTTTTTTCTCTGGATGTGCCTGAAGATCTGCAGAACATTGCATCGAAGGATCTTACAACCAAGAACATCGAAGAAAACCTGTTGACAGCACGTGAAAAAGGACAAGAACAGGTGAAAACATTTGTTTGGGAGAGACTTGTGCCCTGTGAAGAGAGGAAAGTGAAATTCTGCGATGCTCTGCCGAAGAACACGCCTCTGACATTTGCCAGTCTGTACGAGGTGAAGCAGAAGGATGCAAAGAGTGGGAAACAAAAGACGGTCAAAGCTGACAGAAAGATTCTTCAGCGGTTGATCACGGCCTATGAAGCAGGGCGCAGTGTTGATCTTTCTGTGATCATGAAGCATGAGCTGATGCCAGTACCCCCTTCACTTGCTGAAACTGATGGCAGTTTAAGGTCAGGATCAAAAGCAAGCTTGCTTAAAATCCTCACAAGTGGTGTAAACTGTCCTCCAGGCATTGAAGCACATGAGCTTGGAGACAGGGCAACACTTGTCGTTGATGGGCAAGCACATGTTTGTGCACTTGGAAAGCCACAAGGTGCAGCTACATTTGGTGATCTTGCTGACACATTCGTCAAGTCTCTCCTTGCCCAAGGACATGCCTTTAAACGCACCGACATCGTCTTTAATCGGTATGATCAGCTGTCAATCAAAGGTGGAACAAGAAAGAAGCGGAGCAAAGGAGCTCAGCCCATCAGGAAACTGATAGAGTCTAAGGACACACCCCTGCCAGCCAAATGGGACAACTTCATGTCTCACCCTGAGAACAAAGCTGATCTGGCCAAATTTCTGTCTCGGCAACTCATCCTGCAGGCACCAGATGACAAAACTGTTGTGGTTTCCGGTGGTTTCAGTGATCCAACTCAAGTTGAGTCATCCAAGCCAGACGTGGACACGACTCCGCTAGAGGCCAGTCACGAAGAGGGTGATACACGTGTTGTTCTGCATTGTGTGAACAGAGATGCAACCAGCCTGGTTGTTTCTTCACAAGACACAGATGTAGCTGTATTGATTCTTGCACATTTTGACAAAATGAAGTGCAAGAAAGTGTGGATGAAAACTGGCACAGCAAAGCGCAGACAGTACATCCCAGTTCACAATATTGCCAAGAGACCTGACATGGAGAAGGCAAAGCCCCAGAACTTGATAGGATTCCACGCCATCACTGGCTCGGATTCCACATATTTCCTGTCTGGCCAAGGCAAGGTATCTGGATGGAAAGTGTTTCAGCAACATCACCAGCTGCTGGCAAATTTGGGGAAAGGGCAGCTGACAGACGACACGTCAAAAGAAGCAGAGCAGTTCGTTTGCAAGCTGTACATCTCAAACTGTGAGACTGCAGATGGTGCCAGAACCATCATGTTCCGGAAAGCCACCGCCCCAGAAAATCTGCCCCCATCCAGTGATGCTCTGAGCTTCCACATCAAGAGAGCTCATTATCAGGCCTCAGTCTGGCAACAAGCTCATGAGAAGAAGCCGAACCTGCCGCCGATTGAAAGCATGGGCTGGCAACTGAAGGATGGCGTCTTCCTCCCCGTCCTGAAAACCCTTCCGTCTGTTCCAGACGCGTGCCTAGACATCATCTTCTGCACCTGCCAGAAGCAGTGCAGCAGTGGAAGGTGCAGATGCAGAAAGGCGAAGCTACCATGCACAGCAGCGTGCAAATGCCGGGAAATGCACGAGGAGTGTCTTAACGAGTGGTGGACTGACCGTGACCCTTTGGACGTGTGTGATGTTCATTGACCTTACCATATGAAATGTGAACATTTGACATTGTTTGCTGAATGCCTGTACATAGCTGATATGTTTACCTGTTGCTGAGCATGTTCTCAACATGTTTCGGAAGTTTTTTTCTCGTGACAGAGTATTATGGAACATTAACGTTTGTCATGCTTCAGATTTGTGTATATTGTGTTATAATTGCCACAGAAATACCATAACATCTTAAATGTTGTTGAAATGTGTACTGATTATGCAACGTTATTGATACAAACGTATGTTGAAACAAAAGTTGATAATAAATAGAGTGGTTATGTTTAAAGAATTGTCAGTTTTTGTGTGTGGGTGAGTTTTCAGGCTTGTGGCGGCCATTTTGAATATTTAATGATACAGGACAAACTAGCAAATATACACTTTGTCATACAGCAGAAATGGGAAGAGCACACCATAATTACTCACAAATGGCTTATCTCTATTTTAGGCCCCGTTTTTGAGAATAAATGGTCCAAATAGTGACCTTTGACCTTGACCTTTGACCTAGTTGATTGTGCACCATTGATCTGAACCCCTGCTGAAATGTAATTGTTGAATCAGATGTCCAGTGTGTACAACAGATGAGCCACTGCAAATCTTGATGGCGTCCAAGCACGGTTTAAACACATCTGAAATATGGGGTCAAAATGACCTTGACCTTGTCAGAATGATGATCAATGTATATTCATTTTAATGCTGAATACCTACTGGGTAATATCACTTATTTTTAGTGATTAGTTCGCAGTAGTTTACTGCCAAAAGACAACTTAAAATGCACACATGACAAAACAGTACAAGTCAATATTGTCAAGTCTCATGTGACCTTGACTTAAGGTCAAGGTCAAATACTCTGACAAGGCAACTATTGCCTATCGGTCATCTACCAACTAGCCAAAAATTAACACTGTATCTCTAAAAACACCAAAGATATAAGCATTTGTTTGAGAATTAGTAGTCTCTTGATATCATGGCGGCCATCTTGGAAACCGTTGAATAGTAACGAATATAGGCATTTTTGACTTTGGCAACAGGCAGAAATGAATTCAGCACACCCAAATCCATAAGAATCAACCTGTTGCCATTAATTACCCACAAATGCCTACCTCTTTTTATTTAGGCCTCTTTTCGAGAATTTATCCTAGTCTATATAGGCATTTTTTTTTTATATATAATACATATGGTTAACGTTTTTCAAAGTGTTCCCGTCAAGGCTTCAAACAATTCGTCAAAGAATGTTCTGTTCCGATTTGTTATTTAGAATTGGGTGTCTAAATAAGATTAACTTCTTTTTATCACCCAAAAAAAACCAATACAATAACTAGAGGATATTTGTATGCTCAGAACGCCTTGAATCTAATACATAGTTACTCTCCCACCACACACAAAAAAAACACTAAACTCTTTAAGATCATGTTGACGTTGCGTCTGTTCTGGGCCACGTCAATTAAGAGGTAGTCCTCCACATCATTTGTCAGTCTTACTGCCCACTGCCTTGACATTGTGAGTGGTCAGCTAAGTCTTGGTGTCTTGTGACATCGAGTAAAATTGGGTCATGGTGAACGTAAAAATTGGACGGCGTAGCCGGACTGAGGTGAGCAAACAGAGGAAGCAGATTATTTCGTGGCGGAAACTATGCCTAAATAAAAAGATAAAAAATAAAAAATAAATTTTTAGAAATCATAAAACACACACACATGCTAGGCAGAAAACAATGTATGATATTAAGACACTTAATACTGAGGTCTTCTTTTCCTTCTGTTTGTAAAATGTCTGGTAATGTACAAAACGAGATTTAATTTTAAATGTTCTGCCTCTGTCGTCTTCCACGTCTTCTTGGTAGCCTTTGGTTAACTGATGTATATATATAGTTTTGATCGGTTTTCCTCACACGAATTCCACACTAGAGACGTCCCCAAAAAGTAGAGAAGTCTGGATGCTTTGTCTTTATTGTTTTATTCTTTGTACCCTTTGTTGATTGTTATTTATTTTGATCAGTTTTCCATGGACGAATTCTTCATTGGCGACGCCCGTTATAATCAATCAATCAATGAGGCTTATATCGCGCATATTCCGTGGGTACAGTTCTAGGCGCTCTGCAGTGATGCCGTGTGAGATGAAATTTTATACGGCCAGTAGATTGCAGCCATGTCGGCGCATATTTACCTTTCACGGCCTTATTCCAAGTCACACGGGTATGGTAGACAATTATTAACTGTGCCTAAGCAATTTTGCCAGGAAAGACCCTTTTGTCAATCGTGGGATCTTTAACGTGCACACCCAATGTAGTATACACGGGGGGTGGTTCGGACACCGAAGAGAGTCTGCACACAAAGTTGACTCTGTGAAATAAATTTCCGCCGAACCTGGGATCGAACTCGCGCTGACAGCGGCCAACTGAATACAAATCCAGCGCGCTACCAACTGAGCTATATCCCCGCCCCATATAATGACTTACAAGCCATACCACACCCCTCAATAAAGATCTGCCCCAGCATTTGAGAGCGAATGAATGGTGTGTGTGTGTGTGTGTGTGTGTTTGTTTGTGCGTGCGTGTGTGCGTGCGTGCGTGCGTGTGTGTGTGTGTGTGTGTGTGTGGTTTCTGTCTGTCTGTCTGTGTCTGTTTACAACACTTTTTGTTTCTCCGAAGCTACAAAGATATACACATAGATAATCAAACATTCTGTGGCGTCTCTGGCCTATGAAAGGTTTTTTTCCCAAAAGTGCAAAGGTCCACTTAAAAAAGAAACAAGTCGCGTAAGGCAAAAATACAACATTTAGTCAAGCTCAGTCGAACTCACAGAATGAAACTGAACGCATTGCATTTTTTCCGCAAGACCGTACACTCGTAGCATCGTCTGTCCACCGCTCCTGGCAAAGGCAGTGAAATTAACAATCCAGAAAAGCGCGGTAGCGGTTGCGCTGAGGAGGATAGCACGCTTTTCTATATCTCTATTCTTTTTAACTCTCTGAACGTGTTTTTAATCCAAACATATCATATCTATATGTTTTTGGAATCAGGAACCGACAAGGAATAAGATGTTTTTAAATCGATTTCGGAAATTTGATTTTAATCATAATTTTTATATTTTTTATTTTCAGTGCTTGTTTTTAATCCGAATATAACATATTTATATTTTTTGGGAATCAGAAAATGATGAAGAATACAATAAACGTAATTTTGGATCGTTTTATAAAAAAATAATTTTAATTACAATTTTTAGATTTTTAATGACCAAAGTCATAAATTAATTTTTAAGCCTCCAAGCTGAAATGCAATACCAAAGTCCGGCCTTCGTCGAAGATTGCTTGGCCAAAATTTCAATCAATTTGATAGAAAAATGAGGGTGTGACAGTGCCGCCTCAACTTTTACAAAATGCCAAATATGACGTCATCAAAGACATTTATCGAAAAACTGAAAAAAATGTCTAGGGATATCATACCCAGGAACTCTCATGAAAAATGTCATAAAGATCAGTCCAGTAGTTTACTCTGAATCGCTCTACACACACACACACACACACACACACACACACACATACACCACGACGCTCGTCTCGATTTCCCCCCCTTGACTAAATGTAAAAACGGATTTATATTCTTACGCGACCTTTACCCTTTGTTTTAGCACATTGACCCTCTCGCGTTCTTGATTTCCCGTATCTCGTTCTCATCGCTCGCCGGAAGAGTGTCCATTTTTACGTAATCAAATTATTGGCAAAAGGGCTTTGGACAACATTAGGGCACGGCATAGGCGTGTTTATGCAGCTCCAAGAGGCAGTAAGGTAGCTAATATTAGCATAGGCCAATATACACAGCTCTGCTCATATCCCGCAGACCAATATTATACAGGCCGTTGGGGTTTAAATCGGCAGGCCCACTTTGGGTGAATGTTTTGCTGCCCGACAGTAGAGCACGGCCATGCATTGTGTCAGTTTTGTTTGAAATAGCAAGCAAAAGTTTATGATACAAATGTAGTTTTACATTTTGGAGAATATTAATACATTTTGGAACAGATAAACATAAGAAATCGTAGTGCTGATGACATTTTTAACTTTGAACGACGGGTTTTCTGTACTGGTGTATACTGTGGGCTAATCTGTATTATATGCATCCTGCTTTGAATTACACTTAAGAGTAACACGCACATTATGCTTTAAGAGTAAACTGTATGCCAAGGTTGTTACTCTTTTCTTTTTTTTAGTAAATGTACATACGAAACCCGGAAAAGCTTTACTCCTTCGTTAAATATAGTTTTTCCAACAAGTTTATTTCTATAACCCGTTAGTCCAAGGTTTTTTTATCGCAATACGTCAACATTAACACACACACACGCACACGCACACACACACACACACACACACACACACACACACACACACGCACGCGCACACACGCACGCGCACACACACACACACACACACACAAGATAAACTAAATAGCAAGCAGGCACACACATTTAGAAAGAGCTAAGAACTTGGATTTGGATCTGCAAGGCTGAATATCTACTATACTCCGTGTCAGAATACGCAGGATTAGACTACATTTCGAGTACCTTTTCAAAGTCGTTAAACACAGGCACCACATGTTTTCCCATGAAAGCTGCCTGTGACCAGGTCTGTCGCTTTAACGATATTACAAACCACACATCGCAGAAAGCACAGCCTGCTATGTAGGGATCGATCCCAACGCACTGCTTATGGCCTCGAGAGGCGAGAGAGGCTGAAGTCTCGGTCAGCCTACCGGACAAAGCTTGTTGGGTTGCGTAAGGTGTGGACCCTTGTCTTCTCTGGCCAAAAAGTCTTTTCGGTAGTGTCCGTAATTCCATGGTCAACTTATCTTCTAATCCTCTTCTGCGGTTCCTTGCTAAGATTGCCAGCGAAAGGGCAAACCTGGAATCTCGGGCAGTTAGATTGTGGGCGGAATGAGGTGGCAAGGAGAGGATTTCACAAGAACGAACAAAAATTTGGGTTTTACGCCCTAACAGGAATGAGTACCTATTGGGGACATGAATGTTATGTGATCAGCAAAAGAGAGGGGACAATATGGGGAGGGGGTAAAAAGAAAGAATAAAAAAAAGATTTCACAAGAAACTAAACCTTGACTTTTATAGCGTCAGGGAAAGCGTATAAGGCGGATACCAGTAGAAGATTTCAAGTTATATGAGAGGGTAAATTTACATAGTGCAATATCATATTTGATTGTATCCCTTTTATGTTTTATGTGTGTCGTCCTATACAATTGTTGTTATAATCGTTTACATGCAGACAGGGTGTGCCGAAGAAAAATTTCCATTTTTATGTAATATTTTAATGGACAATAAAGTGCTGTTATTGTTATTGTTATTATTGTTAATATCTTCTTCTTCTTCTTCTTCTTCTTGTCGTTCGTCTTATGTACACTGTGCGCTGAAGGTGGCACGTGCGCTGCAGGTCCTCGAGACTTCAGAGCTTTCGGGCCACTTTACGTTTGACAAGAGCTTGAGATAAATTCTGTGCAAAACAACCAAACAAACTAAGTTAGCTTTCAAAAATACATGTAATAATCAAGGAAGGACAGACGGGAGAAGGGGAGGACACTGACAAACGAATAAGTGTATGAACGAATGAAGTAATGAATCAACAAAGGAAATTAAAACAGGCAGTAATAACAAGAGAAGAGGTCTATCGGTGCTCGTCACCTATGACCACAACGAAATGATTGTAAACATTATCTGAAAACTCCTAAGATTCGATAGTCCAGTCCTTCAGAATGGGGGTCATGTAGTGTCCAAACGATTTCATGCGCGCGTGCATGTATCTTACATATTATACATTTATATTGTTTGAAAGCGCAACAGCAGCTGTTGCCTCAAGGAAAGCTGAGGGACAACAAAAAACAAATGAAGATAAAAAAAACCTGGTATGATTGTTGTTGCTGTTCCCGATTGTATCGATTGCTTAATAGGATATTGCGACTCCTGTGTTTGCCTCGTCTCAACCTAGGTGAAGAAACCTTGAAAGGCAGTCTGTGTTTAGACAAGGAATTTGTAGCTTTTCTGTGCAACCATTTCACACGCCCTAACGGCAACAGCTACAAGACAAGTACAAACACCCGCTGTAGAAACAAACACACTCGCGCATACAAACGCGCATGCACATACACACACACACACACACACACACACACACACACACACACACACACACACACACACACACACACACACACACACAAACAGCGTAATTGTAAAAAAAAGAAAAGCCCTCGTATGTCACCTGCATATATTCAGTTCAATAAATGACAGACAGAGACAGAAAGACAGACAGAAAGAAAAAGACAGAGTGAGAGAGACAGTGACAGACAGAGTTTAGAAAAAGGTTTCCAGCAAACGAGATGGGGATGACACAGCAAACAGAACCGCTGTGTGTCTCCTGGACTGTTTAACGGCGTTTCCCCCTGCCCCCTGCCCCTCTTAATGAGCACCTAACGTTTGTACCCCACCACGACAATTGATGTTTCATGGCCGTGCTATGTGTGGTATCGTTGGTGGTAGAAAAAGTCAACAGAGAAAGAGAAACGGAAACAGAGAGAGAGAAAGAGAGAGAGAGAGAGAGAGAGAGAGAGAGAGAGAGAGAGAGAGAGAGAGAGAGAGAGAGAGAGAGAGAGAGAGAGATTTGATTTTGAACTTTATTTTACGAGGGTGACAGATTAAGCATGCAGACATTGTGTAAGCATTTTTTTTCTCATCTGACCCTCCTCGCCCATTGAGAACAACACTAGAAAGAGATAGAAAGTGAGTGAAATTGTGAATGAAAATCGGCACCTCTCTTTACAGCTGGAAATGGAATGCCGAGGAAGGGATATTGAAAGAGTGAGGGAGAGAGAGAGGGTGAACAGAGTAATGGGATGAGGCAGGGGGTGGGGGGGGGGGAGAGAGAGAAATTGGTAGAAAAGAGTAACAACAAAGAGGGAAGGAGGTTGAGAGGCATAGAAAGAAGGAAGAAGAGAAAGAAACACAGAGAGAGAGAGAGAGAGAGAGAGAGAGAGAGAGAGAGAGAGAGAGAGAGAGAGAGAGAGACTGAGAGAGACTGAGTGAGTTTGATAAGGAGATAAGGAGAGATGAACTGAGGAAGGAGGGAGACAGAGTTGTCGATTGAGGGGGGGGGGGGGGGGTGGGCAGGACATAATGATGAGGTGAAAATGTGAACCTGTTATAACGCGCTTTGACAGTTTCTGATGTTGCAATAAAAGAACGTTGAAAAGCCCCCTCCATTTAATGGGGGTCGGACTGTAACCTTTATATCCTACTACGACAACTCAGGTTTTACGACTTGACTGCTATGTTTGTAGTCCGTTGTAAAAGTATTAGAACAGAGAGAAGTGGATGAAGTTGTGTCAGAGAATTCTGGAGACACAGGCAGACAGACTGAGCAACACATAAATTCGGTTATAGACATAAAGGTTCGCCAGTGTTTCAGACACACACTGCAGGTGCTGATGCTGCAAAAACAGTAGGGATCTATACGTTAGTGTGTGTGTGTGTGTGTTGGGGGGAGGCGGATGTGTGTGCGTGCGTGTGTGTGTGTATGTATGAGTGTGTGTGTGCGTGCATGCGTGCGTGAATGCGTGCGTGCGTGGGTGTGTCAATCTGTCTGTCTGTATGTGTATCAGTCTGACTGTCTGTCTGTAGGCACCTGCTTGCATTCATTAGTGTGTACTGGATGTCTGACGAGCACTCGCGATGACACGACTAGTAAATCCTTGCATTGTTCGAGTTTTGGGGGGCGCTGTCGGAAGGTGAAAAGAGGGGGAAGGGAGGCGGACCGAGGAGGGGGGGGGGAGTGTACAGACGCTGTTGACAGTGTAAGTTAATTGGATGCTAAAAACGCCAGGTACACTCTAACGCGTGACCCGTGACTGGCTTCATCCTCGTCGTGTTCACCTTGTTGATGAACAAGCAAGGCCAGTCAGGCTGCATCGCTCTGAGAGAGAGAGAGAGAGAGAGAGAGAGAGAGAGAGAGAGAGAGAGAGAGGGGAAGAGAGAGAGAAAGGGGAAGAGAGAGAGGGGGGAGAGAGTAAAAGGGGTGAGAGAGAAAGAGAGAGAGTCCGTCGATCAAATAAAAATGTTTTGTCACTCAACTGCAACTCGAGCTTGATGGCCTCATGTTAAGCATCTGTTCTCGTCCACACGGAGACAGGGCTTTTCGGCATATTAAAACATTGCATTATTTAGAAAATGGACTTATTTCTTACCTTCAGAAATGTCCAAACTATTTTTCCGGTTTACAAAAATCACGTGGTTCAGAGGACCATTTCCTTGTAGGCAGACAATTGTGCAAAAACACGTGAGTGCGTTTGTCTGAGTCTGTGTCTGTCTGTGTATAAATATATAAATATGTGTGCATGTGGCTGTGTCTGTGGTTTGTTGTTGTACATCGCCGTGAGCTCTTGCGAGAAGTTACAATGGATAAGTGTTATTTTTATTTTCTGTCACAGCCGAATCCGTACAGAAGGACGTCTCAGGGCAGCCGACAGTGGGAGGAGCTGGACCCCCTGGAGGGGGTGGAGAAGGACGAGGTGGATGTGGGGGACATCCAGACCCTCAACAGAGTTACCTCCCTGCGCCTGCAGCAGGCCTTCGAGCACATCTCCAGCATCAAGTCACAGCTCATTACAGGCAGCGACACGGGGAAGGTGAGTGTGGACACTTGCTTCATTCCTGGTTTTTCTTTCGCTGGTTCTTTCAAGACTCAAGATTCAAAACACAACATTCAAAACTCAAGATTTTGATGGAAAGGTCCACACCCAATACTCTAGTTTCAGTCGTCATCTTGGCAATTAGCACGTATTCTATTTATTATTTCTGGCCTCAGCAATCCTTGAACTTACAGAAAGTTCCCCTTAAAAAATGTTATCACTTTTACAAGGGGCAGACTCCAACCTTAAAATCTTTTCAGCTGCAGTATTTTTTCGCGAAGGTATTTATGTGAATAATGATGAAAAAAAGATGAATGACTCGCTGTCTGCTGCCTCTCTCTCTCTCTCTCTCTCTCTGTCTCTCTCTCTCTCTCTCTCGCTCTCTCTCTCTCTCTCTCTCTCTCTCTCTCTCTCTCTCTCTCTCTCTCTCTCTCTCTCTCTCTTCTTCTACTTCTTCACACAATCGGATGCTAAGTGACGTTGTGTGTGTTGCAGCCCTATGAGTGGCGTGAGATCCACGTGCCGGGTCGACCAGAGGACTTCAACACCAACAGTCTCAGCTCCCGGGGAACGCACTACGGCGACAGCGGCTTGGGGGTGGATGACGACGGCGTCTTCCCCAACAACCCCCCTCACCAACAACACCACCCTCCTCACCATCCCCATCACCATAGCAACCAGCGCCACAAAAATCGGACCGGCACGCGGTCTTTATCGCAGCCCGCTTCGGACAATAGTCACGACAGTTCGCAGCAGTCGTGTTCCTCGCTCCCCAACCTTTATCTCAAGCCCGGAAGTGACATTTTGCTCTTCCGGCCCACCAGCGCCACCTCGTGTGAGTCCAGCCCCAGCATGGACGATAACTGCACCACCACTTCCGGTTCTTACAGTATTACTTTCGAGGACCCACCAAGAGGCGGAAGTGGTGGTCGGGGTGGGATTGATCTCGGCAAAGACTACAGCCACGTGCAAGATGTGTATGTCTGATTGTGGACTGTGACGTCATGTGATGGTATATAATTCTGTGACGTCATCTGCCTTCACAAGAAATCAAAATCTACGGTGTGCTATTTCTGTTGTGAACATGAATTTCTTGTGCAAATGAGACAACAAATAATGCTTAACTTAATATTTCGTGCTATTTCCTTGGTAAAATGTTGACGCTGTGCATGTGACATTACGGAAGAGAAATCACTCAAAAACTCCTGCAAAAGAGTAGATGTCAGAGACAATTTAATGATTATCACACTGCACAAAGTTGCTACAGCACTGATCATCAACAAATACATGGACTTCACAAATATCTAAAATGGGAGCTGCTGAGTTGACAAACTCGGAAGCAAAGAAAATGTGTATTCTAAAACTTTGAGTGGCATTGTTTTTATGGTGCAACGATCCCAAACGCGTCCAGTGAAGAGGCAACAATTGCCTTAAAACTGTGGTTCAATTTTACAATCAGTTCCAAAATTGGACCTTCAGCTTTTGAAGATGTGTGTGTGTGTGTGATTTTGTGTGTTTTATGATGCCCTTGGGTTTTTACAGCTAACAAAAACCTGATTGCGTGTTGAAATGTGAGACATGTGGACCTGAATAAAAAAAATGATGTTTGCATCTGTGGCATCAACTCATGTCCCTAAAAGGAAAATTTCCTGTGAGGACGTTGAGGACCCCCTAATTCTAGTACATCACAACTGATGTATGCATCTGTGGCATCGATGTTTTCATGAATTCTGTATTGTTCTCGCATACATTATCCTTGCGTTGTAAAACTTGAAAAAAAGAATAACTTAAAGATATATTCTCTGCTGTAATTCATTTCAAAAGCATGAGCTTGGTGACAAGTAAAACGGTTTATTTCCTTGCCGCATGAACGGCAAAAGAACATATTCGAGCGATAATCATAGCCCAGTACATGTAAAACAATAAGATGAAATAAAATGAAATAAAATAAAATAAATGACTCTGAATTGATATTCTTAGGAATGATATTCTGGATTAAAAACGTTTACTTCAGGAACAGCACCTTCAAGTCTATAAGCTGTCGGAGTCTCTGCTGTAAGGGGAGTAACTTCAGAGTTAGAGACTGTGCAACGCAGAATGAAGAATTGTCTTTCTTAGTTTGTCAGGCGAGATGATTTTCAGGGGGGGGGGGGGGGGGAGGATGGGCTTGCAAATTACACAGTATTTCATTTCTTTAGCATCAGTTCACAGAAGGCATACGTAGAATTCACTTTCCAATAGTTTTTAAGATTGTGAAGTGTGTGGGGATTTTATTCAAATAAATCTGGTTTAATCTCTGTTGAATTCTTTTTCAGACCAAGTTTCTGAATTAACCCACAACACTTGTCACGGTATCCCGCCAGCAGCAAAACACTGAACAAGAATGAAATTATCGTTGCTTTCCAGCCAAACAGTGTAAAAAGAAAAGCGTTCGAGATCACAAGTGACATATGCATTTGTGGCATCGATACGTATTATTTGTTTGTCCGTGAAGAATAATTATGTTTTTGTGATTTTGTCTTGAAATACTTTTGCCGCAAGTCTAGTCTTCGAAGACTTCCGTCCGTTCGTAACATCTATACCTCACAAGACGTTCTTCGTTTTGATATTACTACTGCTGGGTTGTCATGGTTTCTATACCATTGCTTATCAGCCGTCTCATTGCTATCTAGTCTTCTAATAATCAACATTTTTCACTGATGTTTATAGAATTTGTAATGAGTTATCAAAATGTGTCACTACTGTGTGTAGAGTTTGCACTGAACCAATAAACTTTTGTGTGTTGACGATGTCAGAATTTCTGCAGAAAAACTGAGATCATGTTAAAACTGACTTTCGCTCAAAGCTTCTGAGGCAGTTATCTCCCCTCTCACCGCTACCATCCCACATCAGAGTACGAGTGCAACATACCAACCCCATGCAAACCACACCCACCGTCACTCAAGAATCAAACAAGTGTTCAAATGTGCCTTTTTTACGTTGTATGTACTACGTTGAAAGCGGACAAACACTCAAGTCCTTAATGGCTCAAAACCGTAGGACTTTTAATATTAATTTTAACCTGTATGTACTACTGCTGATAGTAATACTTAGTTAGTGATACACTTTTGGATTGTTATGTCATGTTTACTCCAAGAAAATTGCTGGAAGTGTTTAAATAACTGCTGAGAAGCTCTGGTATTACTGTTTTGCCCCTGCCCCCTTTTTTATTTTATTTATTAATTATTTTCTTTAATTTTACAATAGCTGTCTGCGTCAAGTAAATCAATACAAAAAGGACAGAAAAACTCGTGAAAGAACTTCTGATACGTTCTGGTATTACTCTTTTCCCTCAGTGGTTTTGCCGTCTAATTATTTGTTGGCAAGGTGATTTTTACATTGATATTCTGTGTCAAAGCTGACGTCGGATTTAGCGCTGGCTTGGACCTGTGTCAACCTACGTTTCCTTTGTAGATTCAGACCTAAATCCGATTACGAACTCTAATCCCGGTCCAGCTTTTTTACATTTAGTCAAGTTTTGACTAAATGTTTTAACATAGAGGGGGGAATCGAGACGAAGGTCGTGGTGTATGTGTGTCTGTCTGTCTGTCTGTCTGTCTGTGTGTGTGTGTAGACCGATTCAGACTAAACTACTGGACCGATCTTTATGAAATTTGACATGAAAGTTCCTGGGACAGAAAAGCGTGCTATCCTTCTCAGCGCAACTACTACCCCGCTCTTCTTGTCAATTTCACTGCCTTTGCCATGAGCGGTGGACTGACGATGCTACGAGTATACGGTCTTGCTGCGTTGCATTGCGTTCAGTTTCATTCTGTGAGTTCGACAGCTACTTGACTAAATGTTGTATTTTCGCCTTGCGCGACTTGTTTTCTAGCTCTCTTTGAAGCGCCTCTGACGCCGCAACGTGTTGTTAGAAGGGAACATGCGTCTACTATGGAACACATTAATATAAGTATAGTTATGAGACTTAATCAAAAGTCTTCAATATTGCAACAGTTTGAAGGCGAAAGTGTTATTCTTAGAGAGAGGGTATGTTTCAATTACAGAAAAAAAACTAGTTTTTAGGACGTATTACTTGTCTAATCATTCACTCCAGTTGTCATGGGTCCATTCTAGGGCCGTTTCCCCTATCGCTGTTCAACCTGCAGCCAGATATTATTCTAAGTTTTTGCTAGCAGGACAGTGCCAAAGCAAATCAGTATTAGTACAGAGTTACTGCCTAACTTGCCGATTAAATATGGACGACGGTTGTGTTGTTAGCTGGTAAGTTTAATCTTTTTGAAGAGTTATAATTTATTTCTTGCTTTATTTGTTATGACTTTGTCAATTAAGATGTATACCCTCTTGTTTTATGTACAATTAGTGGTGAAATAAGGCACTGATCTTTTCCTCTTTTAACCCACCTACTCCCCCCTCCCCCCCCCCCCCCCCCCCCCGCTGCCAACCCAAGCCACGCCACCCCTGCTATCTTCAGTCCATCACTTTACATGCATTCTCTCTCATAATGGTGGCAGTTCATTCGTTTCAAAAATCTGTGAGGTAATAAATAATCATTTTTAAAGTCCTTTTTTTTGTTTTTTGTTTTTTGGCCTCCTTGAAATCATCCCAAGAATTTCTCCAGGATGCATTCGATATGATTCCTTTAATACTAGATGGGGAACTACCTTAATGGTGCAAAATAATGTATTTGAATTGATAATGTATGAAATTATATGTACGTTTGTAGGCGCGTTTGTGTGTGTGCACGTTTGCTTGAATGCGTGTGAGACTGTCTGTGTGCAAAAGATATCCAACACAAATGATGCCGCACAAAATCAACACAATCGTGAGCAGGGAACAAACACTGTGCCTCTTGTCAAGTTTGACATAAGACATAAGCCAAGAGTTTTTGTCGTGGTTTCATTTCAAACATTTCCTGATAATGATGTGCACTTTTTGTAATGTTTTTCGTGTTGCTGTTGCCAATTTAAATGTTCGTTTGTACTTATGCATTAGAATCTGTCTGTGTTGTATTTATAACTACTGAAACGGATCTGTTGATTTCCTCGTGTACATAGTATTCTGCGATTTTATCCTGTCTTTGTAAATAGTTTTGTCAAGCGTTGGAAAGCCATTATTTTACTTCTTTGAACAGTGTCTAGAGCATCTGTGACTGAAGTAATTTGATTGTCAAGTTCTGGCCATGTTTTACATCAATGCGCGTGAGCTTGCCTCCTAGCGTGTGTGTGTGTGTGTGTGTGTGTGTGTGTGTGTGTGTGTGTCTGAAGGCAACAGCAAAAAAGAGAGAGAGGGAAAGAGAGAGAGAAGAGAGAGAGAGAGGGAGCGAGAAAGAGAGAGAGAGAGAGAGGGAAAGAGAGACAAAGAGAGAGAGAAGAGAGAGACAGAGAGAGAGAGACAGACAGAGAGAGAGAGAGAGAGGGAAAGAGAGACAAAGAGAGAGAGGGGGGGAAAGAGAGACAAAGAGAGAGAGAAGAGAGAGAGAGAGACAGAGAGAGAGAGAGACAGAGAGAGGAGAAGGGAGAGGGAGCGAGAAAGAGAGAGAAAGAGCGAGAGAGAGAGCGAGAGAGAGGGAGGAAGAGAGAGAAAGAGAGAGAAAACGTTTGGAAATGGTGTCAATTAATATTTGTTTTGCATATCTTTCAAACTAAGATATGGTGATTTCTTTTTAACTCGCTGTTACTGTTTTTTATAAATGAAATGGTATTCGAAAAACCCGTTCTATTTTGCATTGTTGTTGTTTTTGTATTCTTTGTTTTTTTATGAGTGTTTATTATTATTAATGCGTCGTTGATTGTTTGGAATTCAATTGTTTGCTCCGGTATAAGTTTTATCAGGGTGTGTTCCTTTTATGGAAAGGCTTCTCAAAACTGAATAAGACCTGTGTCTTTTCTGCGACTTCAATATTGGTGTACATCCACAAAAATAAGAAATGTTGATCTAAAATGAAAAGTTTCTGGACGTTCTTTTACCAATGATGTGATTGTGAATTGTTTCTTGCGAGTTTGATAATACCACAAAAAATAAACAAAAAAGATGTTTCACTGATCAGCGCTCGAGTGTGTGTGGTGTGCGTGTGTGTGTGTGTATGTATGTGTGTGTGTGTGTGTGTAGTTTGTGTGTGTGTTGTGGTGCGTGCGTGTGTTGTGGTGTGTGTGTGTGTGTGTGTGCGCGCGCGCGTGTATGCGTTTTGTGTGTGAGTGTATGCGTGTGTGTGTTTGCATCGTCGTCATTCCCTAAGATAAGATTCTCCATGTTACACCAGTGTGGCTTCATACTGTCATCAAAAACACCATCACTTGATAACTGTAGAAGTTAGTACTAAAACAACTAGTGTTCAAACACAGGACCTTGTATCAATGTACCAGTAGATCGAAGAATCCCATTCTATACTTCTACATTGAGTAATGCCAAAAGAGTGGGAAACTTCAACCGACAGATGCTTTGATACAAGTTCTTCCTGTGGCTCAACTCAGTGAATCGAGTTGCCCTCATTATAAATCAAATAATCTAGTTTGTAGATACAAATACAAACTGTTCGACTGCAAAACCTTCTCTTCCTACAACTGTTACCCTAAGCTCTACTTTTTCTTTGGTAACAACAGAAAATAACTGTTTATGCCCATGTGTTCCTCGTCGAACTAAATTATAATCTTGCAGCGCGTATCACGCGTGCCTTCATCTATCTATATATATATACGACTTGTGTCTGTGTGTCTGTGTGTGTGTCTGTGTATCTGTGTATCTGTGTATTCGCCATGCACGGCCAAAGTTCTCGATGGATCTGCTTCAAATTTGGTGGGCTTATTCAGAGAGACCCCGGACACAACCTCATCGATGAGATATTTCAACACGTGCTCTCAGCGCGCAGCGCTGAACCGATTTTGGTTCCACCTCAGCTATTTTGGTTCCACCTCAGCTACCCGGGCCCCCATACCGACACACCAAAGCCAAAGTTCTCGGTGGATCTTTTTCAAATTTGGACACCGTATTCAGCTACACCCCGGACACAATATCATCGATGAGATATTTCAACACGTGCTCTCAGCGCGCAGCGCTGAACCGAATTTGGTTTTTGTGTTCATTTCACCATTATAAGTAACTCTTCCTTATCTTCTCATCTTCTCCATGTTTTCAGCGTTTACCTCCCTTCCTTCGTATGGTGCACTTTTGTATGAAGGGGGCATCTTCGGATATTCCCCGTTCTGTTACTATTTTTAGAAGGTCACCGCAGTGTCCAGAACGTAAATTGGACCCGTAAATTATCCTCACTGTAAAAGTGCAAAGGTCGAATCAATTTATAGCCACGCGAAAAATACACTGTCATCTATCTCTCTATAGATACGGCTTCTCTGTGTTTGTGTGTGTGTGTGTGTGTGTGTGTGTGTCTCTATGTGAGGAACACCTGTGCATTGTTCAGTTCTGTTTGTGATGTGGTCTGGCGGCTTTTGTGTAATTTTGTGTACTGGCCTTCCTTTGAGAAGCCATAACAGTTCAAAAGGGCTTAGAGATAAGCTCTAACTTGCTCAGTCCTGTTTGAGTGGAGTTCGCCTCCAAAGGTGATTAACACGGTTACATTCGTCGACAAGGATGGGACTCGATATGGTCAGGAATGGCATTATGGCCACTGAATCATTTTCGTGCTGTTCCCATTCCACGAATCTGGGAGGGACCTAAGCTTGGCGGGTCCATTGTTCGGACCAGGCAAAGCCGGCGTACGGCTCTAAGTACTTCTTCCCGGCGAAGCCGGCTACCCGGCGAAGCGGGTATTCAAATATATACCGATTTTAGTATCTGCAGTACTTCACACACAAAGTAACAGATATACACTAAGACAATGAAAAAATGTCCCCAAAAATCAAAGCAAAACGGGATTTCGAACAACAATAAATTGTGTCATTATTGTCACCATTGCAAAACAGTACGTTACTTCCTTGTCACGCAACTCCAAACAAGCACGTTGTTGACAAAGAGCCACATCCAAGACGATCAACAATAGCCAAACACACAAAAACAAACTAAAAACAAAAACAAAACAAAAAACAAAACGAACAGAGGCTGTATCAACAAGTGTGATCATTGTTACCTGGAAAAAAAGGGATGTTAGGTTTTTGTTTTATTTTTTGTTTTTCAATTGATGAAATTTCAGACAAAGCAGATTCTTTCCTTGCGCATTAGTGTTGGTTTTTCCAGTGCCAATATCGCGGAAACAATTATTTTCGTAAAAATAAAAAATAAAGGCTCATACATGTATATCTAACAAATAAGTTACAGAAGCTGTCTCCACTGCGCTAATGTCCGGCCAATAAGATGGGACAAGAGTGAAAAACATAACGAAAACGGTCATCTCTTTAATGATTACTGTTACTTACAACTAACTCCACTTAACTGCTGATGTTTCTGTTTTTTGAGCCGCGTGAGTGACTCGAGGTCTTTTGCATCAGTCTCTGAGTTAATCATTGACTTTGGATTTTCCTGTGCTGAAGCGTTAGCTATCAATGACTCACGGCCTAGTGTACAAAGACTGTCTTTCATAGCCAGTGACCATACAATGCATGCCCCTGTAAGGACAATAAGTCCAAATACAGTGACATCAAGCAACAGTCATTGTAGTCTCTCACAGGAAACGATTGAGGGGATGGGAAGGGGAGGGGGACAATGCGTGAATTTACAGTCTGAAGATACCATGATCCCCAGGTTTGGTTTTTACTTTTACAAAAAGTGTGTACGTTTAGTGATAAATACAGTCACTGCAGATTTCTGTCAGCTGAGACGAAATTTAAACTATGTGTGCATCTCGAGGAGGAGAAGGAGTACATAACGACAACATTGAGGAGGAGGAGGAGGAGGAGGAGGAGTATAACGACAACATTGAGGAAGAGGAGGAGGAGGAGGAGGAGAAGGAGTATAACGACAACATTGAGGAAGAGGAGGAGGAGGAGGAGAAGGAGTATAACGACAACATTGAGGAAGAGGAGGAGGAGGAGGAGAAGGAGTATAACGACAACATTGAGGAGGAGGAGGAGGAGGAGAAGGAGCATAACGACAACATTGAGGAGGAGGAGAAGGAGGAGGAGAAGGAGTATAACGACAACATTGAGGAGGAGAAGGAGTATAACGACAACATTGAGGAGGAGGAGGAGGAGGAGGAGGAGGAGAAGGAGTATAACGACAACATTGAGGAGGAGGAGGAGGAGAAGGAGTATAACGACAACATTGAGGAGGAGGAGGAGGAGAAGGAGTATAACGACAACATTGAGGAGGAGGAGGAGGAGGAGGAGGAGAAGGAGTATAACGACAACATTGAGGAGGAGGAGAAGGAGGAGGAGAAGGAGTATAACGACAACATTGAGGAGGAGGAGGAGAAGGAGTATAACGACAACATTGAGGAGGAGGAGGAGGAGGAGGAGAAGGAGTATAACGACAACATTGAGGAGGAGGAGGAGGAGGAGGAGGAGGAGAAGGAGTATAACGACAACATTGAGGAGGAGGAGGAGGAGGAGGATGAGGAGGAGGAGGAGGAGGAGAAGGAGTATAACGACAACATTGAGGAGGAGGAGGAGGAGGAGGAGAAGGAGTATAACGACAACATTGAGGAGGAGGAGGAGAAGGAGTATAACGACAACATTGAGGAGGAGGAGGAGGAGGAGGAGGAGAAGGAGTATAACGACAACATTGAGGAGGAGGAGGAGGAGGAGGAGAAGGAGTATAACGACAACATTGAGGAGGAGGAGGAGGAGGAGGAGAGGATGCAGATGCTAATGATGATCATGATGATGATCGCAGCATAGTTATGAGAGACATCAAAAAGAAGGAGGAGGCCGGGGCATGATACGAGATGCAGATGCCTTATGATAGGCCTAAGCTCACAGAGGATGGTGAATTTTAAACCTGCAGTGGACATGTAAATAAATCCCTGCGCCTTGAATATGTGCGCGAAATAAATTGCATAAAATAAAAAATTAAGATTAAAAAATAAATAAATCCCTGCGCTTAGAACTGTACCCACGGAATACGCGCGATATAAGCCTCATAAGCCTTTAATTCTCCTTGGTTTAAAGGAGGGGATTCCCCGCCGACTGACTCACAAGTGGCAGTTCAACACGTTTAAGAAACACCGAGTCACTGCTCAAAAATTAAAGCTCTCTCTCTCTCTCTCTCTCTCTCTCTCTCTCTCTCTCTCTCTCTCAGTCTCTCTCTCTCTCGTCCTCACACACACACACGCACACACACACACACACTCACACATCATACTGCACGCGCGCGCGCACGCGGCACGCACACACGCACGCACACACACACACACACACACACACACACACACACACACGACACACACACTACCACCACCACCAACAACAACAACAATAACAACGACAACGACGATATCTTTAAAGAAGCTGAGTGACACACCGACATAGAGGCAATGACGCCAGAGCTGTGGAGGAGGGGGATCAGATGACCTTGTGTCTGTGGTCGTCACTGTGACAACGAAGGTATGTGTTTCTGCAATGCTCTTTAAACTTGTCACCGCTTGTGGAACAGGTCAAACCTGTCGCACCTTCATTTCAGTTCAGAACAAAAAAAATCTCCCTCTCTCTCTCTCTCTCTCTCTCTCTCTCTCTCTCTCTCTCTCTCTCTCTCTCTCTCTCTCTCTCTCTCTTTCTCTCTCAGTCTCTTTCTCTCTCTCTCTCTTTCTCTCTCTCAGTCTTTGTTTTTATCATGGAACTAATCGTCACCATTGGTGTTGTTGTCAATTGCATGTAATCTATTGCAAACTTAGTTTTTAGCGGCCAAGTTTTCATTTTCACTGCCATTCTTTCTTTCTGTCTTACTTCTCCTGAGTCTTGAGTAGAGTGGTCTGTTTGCGGTGATTCTGAAGAAAGTTCTGCCAGTACGAACCTTTTATTTTCACGAAGGCCAAAAACTCACGTAAATAATAAGCAAAATAACCCTCTCTCCTTCCCTCCCTCCGCTCCCGCATTTTCACATCATGCTTCCTCCACCTCCCAGCCCTCTCCCACCCCCTTCTCTCGCCTCTGCCCTCTCCTCCTGTTCCACACTGACTGACAAGCGAACGCGATAAACTGATACACCACGACACAAACCGGCGGAGATGACGAATCCTGGGCTTCACAGTGGGAATTTCTGTACACGACGCCTCCTCAACAACAACAAAACTTGACTAAATATAAAAAGGAAAACAAAAAGAGCAGGAAGGTAAAAACTTTGGCCACGGTACAACAAAGTGTCAATCAAAATTTCCCAATTGCGTGATTCACAAGAAGTTGGCGGTGTGTGTATATAAGTCTTCTCACTTCCTCTGGCTTGTTACTTGCTTTGGGTTCTTGTTATGTGAGTGTCCTGAGACACAAAGCTGTGAAGACTTCGTAATATCCTTAGCAACTGAAAGTGTACGGCTTCCCAGCTTTGTTTCTCCGCACTCCTTCGTTTTCTACACTGCTTCGGGTGAGAAATTGCCTCTTTTTACATTTAGTCAAGTTATGACTAAATGTTTTAACATCGAGGGGGGAATCGAGACGAGGGTCGTGGTGTATGTGCGTCTGTCTGTGTGTGTGTGTGTGTGTGTAGAGCGATTCAGACTAAACTACTGGACCGATCTTTATGAAATTTGACATGAGAGTTCCTGGGTATGAAATCCCCGAACGTTTTTTTTCATTTTTTTGATAAATGTCTTTGATGACGTCATATCCGGCTTTTCGTGAAAGTTGAGGCGGCACTGTCACGCCCTCATTTTTCAACCAAATTGGTTGAAATTTTGGTCAAGTAATCTTCGACGAAGCCCGGGGTTCGGTATTGCATTTCAGCTTGGTGGCTTAAAAATTAATTAATGACTTTGGTCATTAAAAATCTGAAAATTGTAAAAAAAAATAAAAATTTTCAAAACGATCCAAATTTACGTTTATCTTATTCTCCATCATTTGCTGATTCCAAAAACATATAAATATGTTATATTCGAATTAAAAACAAGCTCTGAAAATTAAATATATAAAAATTATTATCAAAATTAAATTGTCCAAATCAATTTAAAAACACTTTCATCTTATTCCTTGTCGGTTCCTGATTCCAAAAACATATAGATATGATATGTTTGGATTAAAAACACGCTCAGAAAGTTAAAACAAAGAGAGGTACAGAAAAGCGTGCTATCCTTCTTAGCGCAACTGCTACCCCGCTCTTCTTGTCAATTTCACTGCCTTTGCCATGAGCGGTGGACTGACGATGCTACGAGTCTACGGTCTTGCTGAAAAATGGCATTGCGTTCAGTTTCATTCTGTGAGTTCGACAGCTACTTGACTAAATATTGTATTTTCGCCTTACGCGACTTGTTTTTATTTAGTCAAGTTTTGACTAAATATTTTAACGTAGAGGGGGGAATCGAGACGAGGGTCGTGGTGTATGTGTGTGTGTGTGTGTGTGTGTGTGTGTGTGCGTGTCACGGTCTGTCTGTGTGTGTGTGTAGAGCGATTCAGACTAAACTACTGGACCGATCTTTATTAAATTTGACATGAGAGTTTCTGGGTATGATACCCCCAGACGGTTTTTTCTTTTTTTCGATAAATGTCTTTGATGACGTCATATCCGGCTTTTTGTAAAAGTTGAGGCGGCACTGTCACACCCTCATTTTTCAATCAAATTGACTGAAATTTTGGCCAAGCAATCTTCGACGAAGGCCGGACTTCGGTATTGCATTTCAGCTTGGTGGCTTAAAAATTAATTAATGACTTTGGTCATTAAAAATCTGAAAATTTAAAAAAAAAAAAAAAAAAAATATAAAACGATCCAAATTTACGTTCATCTTATTCTCCATCATTTAACATGGAGTGGTGAGGGGTTCTGTCGCCTAGAAGATCAAATCACACAAGAGTTTTTATCTACATATAGTTGTGAAAATGGACACAAAACAGGAGTAGGAGGGAAAGTTTCTGTCGACAGGACAAAACATAAAACAGCTTTTTTTTTATTTTTTATTTTTTTTTTATCTACAGAGAGCATTCGTACCCTCTGCTTCGCGGAAAAAAAAGTCAGTCATGGGCGTGGTACAGACTCTAGCCATGCTCCTCGGCCTTTCTTCGGCCACTGCCCTCTTCTTTGATCGTTCTAACACTGTCGCAAATGCTAATGGACAACGTGAGTAAATTGAGTTTTATAGCGCCTGCATTAATGTTGGTTGGTTGTGTTGGTGTGTGTGTGTGTGTGTGTGTGTGTGTATGTGAGTGTGTGTGTGTGTGTGTGTGTGACGGTGTGTGTGTGTGTGCGGTCGTGTGCGTGCGTGCGACGGTGTATGTGCGTGCGTGTGTGCTTGCGTGCGTGCGTGCGTGCACGCTCGCGCCGTGTGTGTGTGTTGTTGGGTGTTTTTAGGTGGTTTTTTTTTTTTTTTTGAGGGGGGCGTGTGTCGTGTGCTTGCGTGCGTGTGTGCACGCGCGCGCCGTGTGTGTGTGTTGTTGGGTGTTTTTAGGATGGGTTTTTGTTGTGTTTTTTGTTGGGGGGGGGGGGGTGTTAATCGATGTCAATAGTTTAAGTTGTTGAACTCCCTGGACGATTCAGTCTACCCACAACTTCATATTTATCCAATTAACTCATGCAGCGATAGACGAGCAGTGCATTGCACACGGAGAGGCCGGGAACTGCGAGTTCTACGACTGCTTCGAGCAGCGTCTGAGCTGCGGCGCCAGCGGGTACATGAAGAAATTTGGAACACCCTACTGTGATCGCTTCCAGCGAAGCCTCAGTACCTTCACTCCGCAGGTATGAACATTTAGTTTTTAAAAACTCTCACTTACTCTATTTGTGACCCTCCACCACGAAATGAGTCGCATGTCACCTCGCGCGGTTCTGCGCAAGGCTTGGCCGTGTCTGGTAACAGTGTGAGGGTCACCTCAGTCACAGGCTTATAATTCAAACAGTTTTTGCTCTTTTCTAAAACGGTTTTCACCACTGGATAGAGCATAAAAAAACTCTTTAGAAAAATGTAAGAATACGAAAATCATGCAAAGGTGACATGCGACTCATTCTGTGGTGGAGGGTCACATTTCGCGTACATTTAGAGCCCTTAGTTGCCTTTGTTTCTCAGAACTCAGTTGGGTTTTGTTTTTTTACAGAAATATTGCAGATTAGAAACAGAACAGAGAGAGAGAGAGATGGAGATACTCGAAGATTAGTGGATAACCCGAAGAGGGAAGAGATAATATAGGTTAGGTAAATCTTAATTAGGCGAAGAGACGATGAGAAAAGCTAAGACAACATTAAACTTCGATCAGTCTGTTCGCTTGACTTAGTAAGCTTATAGCTTTTACCTACGCCAAACTCCCATGTCACATCCCAAACACCTTTGAACTAGTCGACGAGAACGTTCACCGGACTCCAACCCTGAAAGGGAAGAAGAGAAAGAAGTATGTATCACACATTTTGCCACAATACTTCGTAGCAGCCATGACCAGTGAACTACCATCGTTTGAGCATCACTAGCACAAGCGGAATTATTTCCTCAATATTTTTTTAACCATTGTAATTAATCAATTCAATTACATCGAACAAACATGAGCACATTCACGTTACGTATGTGGTGTTTTTATGTGTGTGTAGAAAATCAATTATGAATCATGTTTTATCGATTACAGGGTCAAGCCTTCGTCAACGGAAGCAGCCAGTGTCTGACCAAAGCCCTGCTGCCCTACTACCGCCAGGACCAAGTGGACTGTCACCGTCTGTCCCATGAGGCCTTCGATGTCGTGTCTTCCTGTTACGCCAGCAACGGTTTCTGTGTCGTTCTCAAGGACAACGCTCCTGTCTTCATGGACATCTACCAGCCCAAGCACCTCTTCCAGAGTGGTGCCCTCAAGTGAGTACAGAGGAACCCCCCCCCCCCCCCACCCCCTCTTTTATGACCCCTCCATTTTAAGGACGGCCCTACACCCCCACCCCCCCCCCTTTTTCGTGTTATAGACATCACCCACCAACCCACCCTTACTCCTCCCCCTTCTTTACACATTGTTGTTGTTTTTCTCTAAATGTTCTGGTAATAACAACTGTAAATGTTCACTTCACCATTACTTCGAAGAAATAGACGTTAAATTATTTTATTCCAGTAAATAATTGAAATAGTGAAATAGATGTTGTTCAACACAGAAAGATTATTTAAACATCTATTTTAACTTTGAGATCTGGTGAACAAAGGGAAGTAAGCACTCTAAAACGCATTCGGCATGTGTAATAGAGCAAGTGAGAGTTATTCGGAACCATTCTCCTGGCACCTGAGAGAATAACAAGCATTGAAATGAACAAGCGACTTTTATCCCCGCTTTAACACTAACTTTGAGTGGACAAGAAAGAGTTGTTCGTAACATAAAACAATATTCTATTTTCTGTTACCAACATCCTCATATTCATGTTTCAGAATCTGGCGTGAGATACTGGAAGTGACCTACAAATGTGACCCAGAAAGATACCACAGCTTCGCCAATACTGCGTTCAACCTACTGTCCAAAGCAGTGAATTACTTCACTTCATTTTAAATGTAGAAACCGTCGACATGTTACGGGTATGCACTGCTGACTGTGCTGCCTCAACAGACCATGTTGGAAAATAACTCTGTCGGGTTTGTACATGTATGCGTTGTGAAAGAGTCGTTTCTCTTGGAAACATTGGGGCCAGCTTTCCCACGTGACATTTCAGGCCAATGCGTTGATGGAGATTTCTATTGGATAATCAAACAGCGCTGTACCACTAGTCATGGAAATGTGTATCAGAGGATGTTTACTACACAATCTTTACAACATTTGAGTATTATTTTAGACAGTTTTACAATTTTGGTGCTTAATAAATTTTGAAGATTTGTACTTTGATCAGAATGCAATGGTTTCACTCTGAAGTGTCTGTGTGCGCAAGTGAGAGAGGGTACTGTTGTGTCTTTTTGCATGAGTGCGAGTACACACAATTATATTTGCAGAGTTGAAAATAATAATGAAGACAAAATCCATTATTTGACAGTGCTAAATTATTACTTTGATCTTAAGGCCAAAAAAAAAAAATAGGTCTGTTTACGGTAACCCGACCGACCCTAGTTTTTTCGCGCGACCCTAGACTTTTTTTTGGCATTTGGGGAAAAAAAAAAAAAAAAATCTTGTTTTTTTGGCAAAATAACGTAAAACAAGAGGCGAAGCCATCAAGGCTCACGTAAGAAATCGACAAACAGTAACACAAACTCAATCACTCCGTCACACACACACACACACACACACACACACACACACACACACACACACACACACACACACACACACACACACACACACACACACACACACACACACACACACACACACACACACACACACACACACACACACACACACACACACACACACACACACACACACACACACACACACACACACACACACACACACACACACACACACACACACACACACACACACACACACACACACACACACACACACACACACACACACACACACACACACACACACACACACACACACACACACACACACACACACACACACACACACACACACACACACACACACACACACACACACACACACACACACACACACACACACACACACACACACACACACACACACACACACACACACACACACACACACACACACACACACACACACACACACACACACACACACACACACACACACACACACACACACACACACACACACACACACACACACACACACACACACACACACACACACACACACACACACACACACACACATATACTTATAAACGTCACTTCCGATGGCGGAAGGTTGGAATTTCTCCAAAAACTGTCCTACCAAATGAAATATGGCACGTTCAAAAAAGTCGAAAAGGAAAAATAACAGCGAAAAAAAGTATTACGCCGTGAGTGTGGGTCGACGAATAGGCATATTTGACACCTGGAATGAAGCCAGCAAGTCTGTAACTTCTTTTCCAAAGGCGACACACAAGAGCTATGACACGTTAGCTGCGGCTCAAAGAGCAATGGATCTCGCCGGAATTCAAAACCCACATTTATTTGAAGGAGAGGAACACGTAAGGGAAGATTTTGAAGATCAAACGGAGGTGAAGGAGATTTCATCTGCAGCGGCGGTCCCTAACAGTAACAGTAACATCAACATCAACACGCAAGACGATCGAAAGGAACTGAGCGACGGTGGTTGCTACGACGACGAGAAAGATCCAAAAGAAAGAACACTGACCTGTTCTGACTGCAGGAACAAAGTTTTCTGGAGAGATACCAAATTACCGGGCTACCAGATAGCGATATTTGCACGAACGCAGCGAAAGTTTACCTGCGAATATTGCACGGAAATCATGCTGGACGACAAAATAATGGAAGAAGTGGAGAGGGTTGTTCCATTCGAAAGCGTTCTCGCCACAGAAAGCAAAACTTCGACCAACTCAGATGGAATAAAAGGTCCTCTTGACCAACTCACAAATGAGGCCAAAGATCTTCACAAAGGCCTTCAACATTTCGAAAGTGCCATGGTTTATCTCTCCGAGAGATTTGAAGAAACGCGATCACAGAATGAAGTGATGTTGGGGGACATGAATCAGACACTACTGACTGCATTCAATGAATCTTCAAAAAAACGAAAGAATAACTGGGAAGAAAATCAAAGCACAGAACAACAAGACTCACCTCATAGTCCTGGTCGAGAGAAGAAAATGAAAGGAGGCAGCGGCAAACTGAAAATAACAACAGAGCCCCGAAAAATAGAACAAGAAGTTGACGTCATAATAGAGAAAATGACACTTGAAGATAGCAAGGCAGAAAAAACACCTCAGAGAAAAAACTCGTCTCGGCAAAAGACCAAAACATCGCTTGCATCAGGTAAAATAAGAGAAAATACCTCCAAAGAAAGTAAGGGAAATGTTTCCAACTCGGCACAGGCGTGTAGATCATCTTCACAGCCAGCCTCATCATTGTCGACATTGTCATTGTCATCAGTAGAAGAAGACAGCGAAAGTGATTAAAAATCAAGTGATGAATAAAAAGAAGAAGAAAATGATGGAAACAACAAGGAACAAGGCCTACCATCAGTGTACATCCTTCATGATTCCATTCTCAATGGAGTAGACCCTGAAAGAATGGGTCGCCGTTTTGGATTGCACGTCACAAAAAAGAAAACAAGTAATATTGATGACTGCCTCGCCGAGATAGCAGGGCCGTAGCAACCCTACCGGCCACTCCGGCCATGGCCGGACCAGTTTTTTGTTAAAAAAAAAAAAATCGTCTTCATAAGCTTCAGCGCTGTGTTAGGAGGAAGGAGGGGTCGTGACTTAGATCGCACAATGACAGCGTTAAGCGAGAAATTGTCACTAATTGACATTCACAAGTGAAGACTATAGATCTAAATCTAAAGTAAAACTAAAAGGCAAACTGCGTATGCACCGACTGAGACGCATTACTGATCCACTGAGCCATCGCGTTTTGCACTGAAGAGACATCTGAGTTATCTACCTTAGTTCACGTTTTTCGTTTCCCGGGAAAAGTACCTTTTTATTTTTTTTATGGCCGGACCACTTTTAGGAGCTGTGCTACGGCCCTGGATAAAGTCAATAAAACAAAAACCAGAAGCCATTCTCATTCATGTCGGCGTGAATGATGCAAAAGTAGACAACTCAACACCCTCAAAAAAACTGAAAGCCTGTGTGAAGACAGCAGAAGAAAATTTTCCCCAAACGAAGATCATTGTAAGTCAGGTGGTTCCAACAGCCTCAAGGGACATGAATGTTCGCACGAACCTTATCAATGCAAAGATGGAAGCTGCATTCCAATCAAAGATGAACATCTACTATATAATACTGGTAGGATTTTGGGTGGTTTTTCGATTCCTGTGACCAAACCGCGCGGATTTGTGCCTTCTCCTTCGGTTGCTATGCCAACGTGACCCAGGAAATCGATTCCGCTAGGTCCCGACTTCCAATTTTGTCCACGAACAAAGTTTGAAGAGGTTTGTCTCGCAAATTTGAGCAGACAACAGTGAACTTTGACCTGAACTTTGACATCGCGGCGAAAGAGATCTGTGATTGGTTCTTCTTCAACTTTCGGTTCGACTAAACACGCGACCGCACCTCAGACGAACCTAGCTGTGTGTTTTATTTCTCTACCCCAGACGAACCTAAAATAATAAGAAGATAGATCATAGATAGATCTGTTTATCTGTTAATGGAACTCCAAAATATTCCATAGATTTGTTTACTAAATAGTTCGAAACATTATCACCTGATAAGTCGCCGTATAACCTTATAGGTTCCAGCGACTAAATATTTTCCCCCGGTGCAACCATAGACATGTACGTCATCATGATCTCCCCTTAATTTGACCGTTATTTTGGCTGTCTTAGTGAAATGGTAAGATATATCTCTATGTTTTTTACATGTAAGTGTTCGGAAAAAATACAGTTATAGCAGTTATGTACAAAAATAAGCAGCATATGCTCTTTTCGCCAAAGTAAAGTCCTTTTTTCTTCTGGTTTCTTATATGTGTCACAGCACACCGCAAGCTTTTAGGCGAATAGCAAGTGAGTGGTATATATATATCATCAATTTTATAGTAGGTAACGGTGTAAATTACTTGCCATGTTCATGTCCATTATACGTTTTCCATATTCCATATGTGTCATTTAATTGTGTGTTGCTTGATGCCATGTATGTATGTGTGTGTGTACATGACTTTAAATAAGCATGGATTGGATTGGATGTGTGCACTCGATTGTGTGTGTGAACCATGTATATATTTTCTGTTGTCAATTACATATGTTATACTATGCGTTTGAATCATTAAGTATTTTAGACGTCATACTTTTTTTCGTATCTTCACGATGGCTTTTTACCCGTTTAAATTTTAATGCTTCCAACTTTCAAAGCGCTGCACGGCTGGGAAGAGATGCGCACTTTTATCACTGTTGTTCATGTAGACGTAATCATGGATTTATGCAAACGTCATACCTGCTGTATTTTATTTTGTTTGTTTGTATAGTCGCGTGCGGTCGCGCAGTCTTTTTGGTCAGTTCCGATTACCTCCCATTGATGCGAAAACCTATATGACTGTTTTTTGTTATTTTTCTCTCTGTTAATTCACCAGTGGCTATGTAACATGTGTTACAGAATTGCACCGGTGTAAGGGTTAACATTTTATTTTTCACCAAGAGAATATAATTCATTATATGCGGGATAATGTGCGGGGGGGGGGGGGGGGTGCAAACAACATTTTCACAACCTTATAGGTTCCAGCGACTAAATATTTTCCCCCGGTGCAACCATAGACATGTACGTCATCATGATCTCCCCTTAATTTGACCGTTATTTTGGCTGTCTTAGTGAAATGGTAAGATATATCTCTATGTTGTTTACATGTAAGTGTTCGGAAAAAATACAGTTATAACAGTTATGTACAAAAATAAGCAGCATATGCTCTTTTCGCCAAAGTAAAGTCCTTTTTTCTTCTGGTTTCTTATATGTGTCACAGCACACCGCAAGCTTTTAGGCGAATAGCAAGTGAGTGGTATATATATATCATCAATTTTATAGTAGGTAACGGTGTAAATTACTTGCCATGTTCATGTCCATTATACGTTTTCCATATTCCATATGTGTCATTTAATTGTGTGTTGCTTGATGCTTGATGCCATGTATGTATGTGTGTGTGTGTACATGACTTTAAATAAGCATGGATGTGTGCACTCGATTGTGTGTGTGAACCATGTATATATTTTCTGTTGTCAATTACATATGTTATACTATGCGTTTGAATCATTAAGTATTTTAGACGTCATACTTTTTTTCGTATCTTCACGATGGCTTTTTACCCGTTTAAATTTTAATGCTTCCAACTTTCAAAGCGCTGCACGGCTGGGAAGAGATGCGCACTTTTATCACTGTTGTTCATGTAGACGTAATCATGGATTCATGCAAACGTCATACCTGCTGTATTTTATTTTGTTTGTTTGTATAGTCGCGTGCGGTCGCGCAGTCTTTTTGGTCAGTTCCGATTACCTCCCATTGATGCGAAAACCTATATAAGAAGATAGATAGATCTGTTTATCTGTTAATGGAACTCCAAAATATTCCATAGATTTGTTTACTTAATTTTTAAAAGATAAGTTCGAAACATTATCACCTGATAAGTCGCCGTATAACCTTATAGGTTCCAGCGACTAAATATTTTCCCCCGGTGCAACCATAGACATGTACGTCATCATGATCTCCCCTTAATTTGACCGTTATTTTGGCTGTCTTAGTGAAATGGTAAGATATATCTCTATGTTTTTTACATGTAAGTGTTCGGAAAAAATACAGTTATAGCAGTTATGTACAAAAATAAGCAGCATATGCTCTTTTCGCCAAAGTAAAGTCCTTTTTTCTTCTGGTTTCTTATATGTGTCACAGCACACTGCAAGCTTTTAGGCGAATAGCAAGTGTGTGGTATATATATATCATCAATTTTATAGTAGGTAACGGTGTAAATTACTTGCCATGTTCATGTCCATTATACGTTTTCCATATTCCATATATCCATATGTGTCATTTAATTGTGTGTTGCTTGATGCCATGTATGTATGTGTGTGTGTGTGTACATAACTTTAAATAAGCATGGATGTGTGCACTCGATTGTGTGTGTGAACCATGTATATATTTTCTGTTGTCAGTTACATATGTTATACTATGCGTTTGAATCATTAAGTATTTTACACGTCATACTTTTTTTCGTATCTTCACGATGGCTTTTTTTACCCGTTTAAATTTTAATGCTTCCAACTTTCAAAGCGCTGCACGGCTGGGAAGAGATGCGCACTTTTATCACTGTTGTTCATGTAGACGTAATCATGGATTCATGCAAACGCCATACCTGCTGTATTTTATTTTGTTTGTTTGTATAGTCGCGTGCGGTCGCGCAGTCTTTTTGGTCAGTTCCGATTACCTCCCATTGATGCGAAAACCTATATGACTGTTTTTTGTTATTTTTCTCTCTGTTAATTCACCAGTGGCTATGTAACATGTGTTACAGAATTGCACCGGTGTAAGGGTTAACATTTTATTTTTCACCAAGAGAATATAATTCATTATATGCGGGATAATGTGCGGGGGGGGGGGGGGGAGGGGTGCAAACAACATTTTCACAAGCACATAACCAACAAAATGACATCGCATGCGCAGCACACAAAGTGCGTAGCACGGGTACCACTAGTTTCTTTCATTAGAAACGCAAATGTTGCTGCACATCTACAAAGAGACGGAATACACCCGAATAGAAGGGGAGATGGAATCCTCGCGACAAATATTGGCTACCATCTAGAAAACCTTCTTTGGAGCAAACAATCAGATCACAAAAGAAGAGAGTCATTTCCGAACCAGAGAAACCAGCCATGGAGACAAACAGACTACAGGGAACAAAAACAACAGCAACGGCAACGTGTTTCGTACAATGAGCAGTACAATGATCACGCTGATATCAGTGAGGACCAAAAGAGATCATTTGGCAGTCATAGGAACGAATCGTTGCACCCTAGAGAATATAACCAAACTTACTACAGGGAACAACAACAACATCGGCAAAATATCCCGTACAACAATCAGTACAACTGTTATGCTGACTTCAGAGAGGATCAAAAGAGATCATTTGATGGTCACTGGAACAGATGGAAGTTCTCCAGGGAAGATGACCAAACCGACTACAGGGATCAACATCGAACATATGTATCATACAACAGGCAGTACAATCGACACGCTGACTTCAGAGAGGGTCAAAAGAGATCATTTGGTGGGCATCAAAACAGATCTAGGTACTCCAGAGAAGATAACCATTACCCGACTCCACAGAATGGGGCAGAAACCAGGAATTACTTCAATAGAGAGTATGACAGATACACCTACTACAGAGGAGACACCCCATACCAGAATTCAAGATTGGAAACAGAACAAGACACATCGTATAATGGGCAGTTCAACAAGCATGAGTACCAAAGAGAAGACAACAGATACCAGAAACAGCAACTTGAAGAAGAACAGACCGCACCATACGTTGTGCAGGCCAACAGATACATTGGCTTTAGACAGAGAAAGCCCTACTAAAATACATAGACAACAATGAACAAATGCAAACAAATATCAATATTGAGCTGGAACATTAAAGGGATAAAAGGAACAATAGATGGCTGCTTAATCAACAAGTTACATGTAGAGAAAGTCTCAAGTTCTTTAATAGAACATGACATTGTACTTATAGAGGAAACACACCTTAATAAAGAGGAAGAACAATCACTGTTTTTAGCAGGATTTGGAAGACCTATCAACTTTATTAGACCCAAAAGAAAGAAAGCAGGAAGCTCATCTGGAGGGATTGCCTTATTTATCAAAGATTCAATTCGACCCAATGTGAAAATTTTACCCAAAAGTAACCACAACATAGTTTGGATACAAATAATGACAGATACTGGTCACAATGATGTGTTTCTCGCATGTGTGTACTTACCACCAGAGCATTCGTCATTCGGTAAAGACAATACAGTTCAAATGTGGGAGGATCTAGAAAATGACATTGATGACTTGTCTGCAAAAGGATCAATAGTACTGTGTGGTGATTTCAATGCAAGATCTGGGGAATATAAAGATTACATAGAACATGATAATATCAATAACATATATACATTGCCCCCTGATTATTCCTCTGATGATATATTTAGCAGACGTTCAATGGATAAGGTGATCCACAAATTTGGTAGACGATTAGTTGATTTATGCAATAATTTCAATATACACATTCTCAATGGAAGAATAATAGGAGACATACAAGGCAAATTCACTTGTTATCAACCCCAAGGTTGTAGTGTGGTAGATTATTTCATATGTTCCCATGACCTTCTTAAGGACGTTATAAGCATGAGGGTCAAGAATTTACAAGTATATTCAGATCATTGCCCATTGGAAATGAAAATCAGACTCCCATTAATAAATAAAGATAATACTTATAAAAAAATGAGATATCAACACAATCAAAATATATCATACAATATTAATGAAAAACTAAGTATAAAAGAGACGTACCAATGGGACAGCAGTTCATATGAAAAACTTATGCAAGCTCTCAGTGCTCCCGATATGAATAGACAACTACAAGATTTATAATTAGAGATAGAACAAACCCGTGTAATAAGCAAAATCAGTTACACAGAGAGCAATGTTGATAATATCACAGATAAATTTACAGACATATTAAATAATGCTGCAAATAATAGCCTAAACAAACAGATTAAAATGAAAATCAATATTCGAAAAAAGAAAAGAAACAAAGTTTGGTTTACCAAAAATTGTTATCAACAAAGAAAAGAATTAAAATCGATATTAAACGCTTTGAACAGATATCCATTTAATAGCTCACTTTGTCAAAAATATTATAGTGTACGTAAAAGATATAATTCTCTAATAAAGAAACAAAAAAGAGAATATAGAAATAAATTAGTTTTAATATTAAATGACCAATTCAATAATGATCCAAATAAACTTTGGAAAACATTAAAAGACCTAAAATCAATGGGTGATAATGACAGAAATAATAATAAATGTAATATAAATCCAACCAAATGGCTAAATCACTTAGCAAATTTAATCGGAACTAAACCAGATATTTCAGAACAAAGAAGTAAGGAAGTGTCAGAGGAACTAAAACAGAGTACTCATCAATATAATATACCCACATTAGATAACCCAATTACAGGAAAAGAAATTAAAATTGAAAGTAAGTCATTGAAAAACAAAAAAGCACCAGGACCAGATAAACTATCAAATGAGATTATTAAAGCAAGCTTAGATCGAACTGTACATATTTTAACAAAGTTATTTAATTTAATATTAATTACTGGACATTATCCCAAAAATTGGAAATCAAGTATAAGCATACCAATCTATAAGAAGGGAGACCCTCTTAACCCAAGCAATTATAGAGGTATTACTTTGAGCAGTAATCTTAGTAAATTATTCTGCAAAGTAATGAATTCAAGGATTTCAAAATTCTTAGAAGATGATAACATAATTAGGAAAGAACAGGCAGGCTTCCGAAAAGGATATCGAACTACGGACCAAATTTTCGTATTAAAAAAAATTGTAGACGATCTCTTAAAATTAAAAAATGGAAGAATGTATGCATGTTTTGTAGACTTTCAGAAAGCCTTTGATAATGTATGGCACGAAGCACTTCTACTTAAACTATATACACTAGGGATAAGAGGATACTGTTTCAATATAATAAAAGATATGTATACAAATTCATTCATTAGAACTGAATACAATCAAGAGTGTCCAATGAGTATACATGTCAGAAAAGGTGTTCATCAAGGAAATACATTAAGTCCTATACTGTTCAACATTTTCATAAACGACTTCACTACAAATATACCTGATTTTGATTCACCATACATTGATATAAACTCAAAAACAAAAATATCATGTTTAATGTATGCAGATGATTTAGTAATGCTATCCAAATCAAAGTTAGGTCTGCAACAAAAATTAGATTACTTAAATATATACTGTCAACAATGGGGATTAAAAATAAATACTGAAAAAACGAACATTGTAATATTTTGTCGTAGTCTTCCCAAAATGAATACAATATTTAAATGTGGAGATTGTATTATCAAAAGAACAGACCAGTATAAATATTTGGGTATAGTGTTCAACCAAAATGGAAATTTAAATATTGCCCAGGAGCATCTTAGCAAACAAGGAAACAAAGCAGCTTACTCTCTTCGAAAAGCGTTCAAAAATAGTCTTGTTCAAACAAAAACAATTTTAAATTTATTTGACTTGTTAGTGTCCCCAATTATTTGTTACGGCGCAGAAGTATGGTTTCCGTACATTATAAAAAATACACATATATTTGACGACATTGATGCCTTTTTTCAATGTTGCATCTCCAAGGAATGCCCTCATGAAAGTGCACATATAAGATTTTGCAGATTCATTCTTGGTACGCATAAGAAAAGTATGAAAATTCCAGTGCTAGCAGAACTAGGACGGTTTCCAATAGGATTGAGAATATTATCACAATGCATAAAATATTGGGCTCATATACTAGAGACTAAAAAAGACTCCTACATATATCAAGCATATTTATCACTATTAGATCCGTCACGGGAAAGTTCATGGTCACATTTCATAAAACAAGCAGTAGATAAATTAGGATTTAATCATGTCTGGCAAAATCAATCTACATTTAATTCTAAAAAGTTACAAAAAGCCATACAAGAGAAATTAGAATGCAAATTCATAAAATTCTGGATTAATAAAAAGTCTGAAGGAAGTTCAAAATTAAAATTCTACGCAAAAGTAACAGACTCGAGGAAATACGAATTGCAATCTTATATCAATGAGGTAAAAAATTTAGATCACAGAAAAGCATTAACAAAGTTAAGAATAAGTGCACACGATTTAGAAATTGAAAAGGGTCGACATTTAAATACACCAGTAAATGACAGATTATGCAAAAAATGTAATATGATAGAGGATGAAATACATTTGTTGGATAAATGCACCAAATATACTTCCATTAGAGAAAAATTCATATCAAGCATAGCCTATTCAGGCCAATACACTCTTCCCAGCCAAATATTACAAATACCCAAACTACAAACCCAGCTAGCACAGTTTGTTTACGAATGTTTCAAAAAACGGTGATGTTTTCTTTTACTACAGTTTCTTTGTTAATTAATTACGTGCCTTATAAACTGTGTGTTTCATGGCAATAAAGATTATTCTATTCTATTCTATTCTATTCTATTCACACACACACACACACACACACACACACACACACACACACACACACACACACACACACACACACACAGACACACACACAGACACACCCACACACACACATATACACACACACACACACACACACACACACACACACACACACACACACACACACACACACACACACACACACACACACACACACACACACACACACACACACACACACACACACACACACACACACACACACACACACACACACACACACACACACACACACACACACACACACACACACACACACACACACACACACACACACACACACACACACACACACACACACACACACACACACACACACACACACACACACACACACACACACACACACACACACACACACACACACACACACACACACACACACACACACACACACACACACACACACACACACACACACACACACACACACACACACACACACACACACACACACACACACACACACACACACACACACACACACACACACACACACACACACACACACACACACACACACACACACACACACACACACACACACACACACACACACACACACACACACACACACACACACACACACACACACACACACACAGTAAGCATAGGTGAAACTATGCAAGAAAGCGAGACCCTGGATCTGCCAAGAAGTCTCGGCCCGCTCACAATAACAATGACCGAGACTTTCAATAATTCCTTTGCGTGACGTCTAACCCTCTTACGTCATAATGTGACGTCTTCAAATAGTTTCTATCACACACGTCGAACACTTTTGACCGAGACTGACGTAATCCATAGACTCGGAAATGTTAAAGTTTCTACCACAGACATACACACATACATGAGTTGTTCTTTGCTACTGGTCACAAGTGGGGGTCAGCTCACACGGACGCATTTTTCAATACAGTCTAGGGGAGAAACTGGTCACAAAGCACCCAGTACATGCCAGAGAGATAGGAGAATCGGCACAATCAAAGAAAATACCAAAATCATTCAATAGATATGGAAATATTAAGATTTACTGTGAAAATGCCAGCAAAAATGGCGTCCAAAAACGGGAACGCACACTTGGTGCGTCTTTGAAGACTTACCTCCCGTTCTGTGTTGTTGATAATAGTCGTGTTTGTGCTGTTGTTGTTGAAATAGTATCTAATAAAACTGATGCAGTTCTTGAAATGTTGCAAATTATTGTTGTCTTTGTGAAATGCGAGAGTGTTCTGAGGCGTAATCTGCATACGGCTGATGTCCCACATAGGGTACCCCACTTCGATCAGCGTATCACTCCAAATGAGCTTCATAGCAGAAAAGCAGATACACTACCAACACACTGCATAACAGATCTACAAGTCTGAGCCAGAATCATTGAAATTTACTTTCTGTATAAAATATTGCAATCAAATTTGTTCACGATGTCCCACAAATAACGCAAGTTACCCTCGCCTTCGATTCAAAGTAACAGTCCAATCTGACTTAATTACAATCGAAACGCAGATGACGAACTGATTCACCACAAATTTGTGGTATTTTACACACAAATTTCAACTGTGTTGTTTCGCGATAAACAGCCATAAACAAACAAATGTGGCGCCGTCACGTCGCCTTGGAAGGAATAACGCAGGTGACCAAGGCTTGTTTCCGATACCTGTCTGATTAAAATCATCGTTTTTTCACGAATGACGGCTCTTTGGCAGATCTGGTGAGTTGGAAACTGTCTATGAATGTTTCATTTAATGTCAAATGCGTACATTCTTGTCGATATTGTTACCTTTGGGCTCATAAATTAAGTCAATCGTCGTGTTGTCCGAAAGTGACTTTTGTCAGCATAGAACTTACTGTGCTTTGATCATTGACTGAGAAGAATCTTCCGATGACACTAGTTCATTTCACTACGCGACTGCAGATCTGCAAGGAAACTTATGGCAGGGGAAATAAGCTTAACTGAAGACGAATAAGCGGAGTAACTGTTCTTCAACGGATTGCTCTTACACTGATCTAAATATTTAGATCTTGTCGTCTGCTAGTAAGTAGTCTTCGGTCGTGTGAAAGTCACATCTATTTCGACTGTGTGCATCGATCCGTGTAGTGAAATGTTGATCTTTGATGATTTGGCAACATAACTTCGCTAAATGTGCTTCGAGTGTATCTCCCCGTTAACCGCATTTGAAAACGTCTTTTAACAAGAGTATACCATGTTTCGACAGCCCAGACGGGGAGGATCCTCGATAGCTCACAGGGTATATAATGTTTTCCGCCGTTTTTTGAAGAATCCTTTCAAATTTGCTATTCCAAAAGTACCTTATGACACGACTCGAGTGGCAAAGAACATTCTCTGCAATTCCTGTCTCAGTCCGTGCAGCCGTTTCGGGTCCTATCGTCATCATACAAACATACACACAGACACACAAGAACCAGCTTTAAAAGTTAGATTATGTAGGAACCATGTGAACCAGTGATATTTTCTTATGTACAACAGATACTACAGTAATTCTGCTTTATGAAAAGCAATATTTCAAAAACAAAACTAGAGATTTGAAATTTGACCACTTTTCCCCCTTTCTGTCACCAGTACTGAAGAACAACTCACATACATACACACAAACATACATACGCACGCACAGACAGACAAAGTTTATCATCGCATAGGCTACACTTACGTGGAGCCAAATATGGTTTTTTGGAAAAAAAAAAAAAAAAAAAAAAAAAATCCCGACCTACCGACCCTATTTTTTTGGCCTATGTTACCATAAACAGACCTTCTTTTTTTTTGGCCTAACATCTCCTCTGCACTAGCACATGCTTCCTTGCTCACTTGGGCTTTACAATGTCAATACCTCACACAGACATACGCACCCTCACTTGGGCTTTACAATGTCAATACCTCACACACAGACATACGCACCCTCACTTGGGCTTTACAATGTCAATACCTCACACAGAGACATACGCACCCTGACTTCCCAGACACTTGATTTTCATACTAGCACAAAAATGTTACAGTTTGATACCATTATTTTGCACCAATATTTTGGGCAGAGGTGGGTTCTCTTTTCTTAGCCCACATACCATGCTGCAGAAACAATACTAAAGTAATGTCCTTTGAGCTTTTTTTATTCTGTCCCAAACAAACACACATCCATACTGTCCAAATAAGCCAAAAAGAATGCTGAAGTGAATATTTTGTAACTATTTATTACAACATGAAAAAACTGATTGCAGTTTCTCCATACTGAACATGTCTACACAGACAACATTCAAATAGCACAAAAAACGTTTAGGATGAAATGAAAATGTCAAAAGTTTAAAAATGATGCAATGCAGAAAATGTGATGAACAGAGCACAAAGATTGAGTAAAGTAAACTGAAGTATGTGATGAGAGCACTTTTCCATCAATTTCTATATTGTATTGTTCACAACAGTTGAATGAATTTAAGAGCTGAAGTGATATTAAGAATGTGATAGAAGAAAATGGAACAAAATCAATGACATTTTCATGGACATATTCAAAACACAGGACACAACATCTATCTATACATATAATAAAAGAGAGTGTCTGTCTGTGTGTCTGTGTGTCTGTGTGTCTGTCTGTGGTCGCCATACCTCTGAGATGGCAAGAGGCAGGAACAAGATAGTGTGCACGTACACTCCCTAGGTGCCGCAGATGTGCACCTGGGTTTTAGTTTCTTGATTCACTGTTTCCTTTCTCAGAATATGGACCTCCCATTTATTGAATACAGCCTATATGGTGCAAGACCAGTTCAGTGCCTACTGTTCACCTGTAGCAAGCACATCATGCCAGTGATATTAGAGACTCGCTGTTGCTCCTATGAGGGGAAGAAATGAAGAATGAAAAATTAACTGGACAGTTCCGGAAATTTCTAGAAGGTAAGGGCGATAACTGTTCACCTGTAGCAAGCACATCATGCCAGTGATATTAGAGACTTGCTATTGCTCCTATGAGGGGAAGAAATGAAGAATGAAAAATTAACTGGACAGTTCCGGAAATTTCTAGAAGGTAAGGGAGATAACTCTTTTTAGCACATCATGCCAGTGATATTAGAGACTCGCTGTTGCTCCTATGAGGGGAAGAAATGAAGAATGAAAAATTAACTGGACAGTTCCGGAAATTTCTAGAAGGTAAGGGAGATAACTCTTTTTTGTCTGTGGTTGCCATACCTCTGAGATGGCAAGAGGCAGGAACAAGATAGTGTGCACGTACACTCCCTAGGTGCCGCAGATGTGCACCTGGGTTTTAGTTTCTTGATTCATTGTTTCCTTTCTCAGATTATGGACCTCCCATTTATTGAATACAGCCTATATGGTGCAAGACCAGTTCAGTGCCTACTGTTCACCTTGTTGTGCCCCTACCTCTCTCTCTTCTCTGCTGTACCAATATGAATCTGATGCAACAGTGATTTTCACACATAAAGACAACTGCAAAATATGAACCAACACAGATATAACTTCCTCCAAGCAAGTCGACACTGGAGTTACTTCTCTTGGTACATACAGATAATAAATTAGGTCCCTTGACTAAGCATTCCTTTCACAATCAATATATGCCCTCTTTTTGATCCACAGAAATAAATGCTAAATAGATCACTTCAGTTAAAGGCTCGAGAGATTTTTAACTATAAGGATATTGATAACATTAGTTGCCACTTGACACACACCAATGCTTTAATTGCGCATTACGAAGAGTGAACATTTGCTAAAAGGACTGATAGTAGAACAAATTTTTCACAAACTTCCTGTACTTGCTTTTAATTCTGTGAATTTTTCTGTTCATTTCTAATGTGTGACGTTAAAATACACATTAACAAGAGCACTTTAACCACCAAATTCTTCCTTCATTTGGTGGTTGTTTTCCATTTTCTCAATAAACTTTTATAAGGTGTGATTCATAAAAAAAACCAAATCTGGTGCAGAATGTTAGCCAACTCCCGACACTTGTTGCTTTATGCCCACACTGCCCAAAGAGTTCTTTCCAGATGTCTCTCTCCAACCTAAAGAAGCTGTTGACACACTGTACTTGGTGATGATGTCTTTAGTCATGCTTCAAAATCATGCCTTCTTCTTCTTTGGTCGGCCACGGTTATCTGGCGTTCCATCTGCTTTGCGTTTTTGTGCACTCTGAAAAAGACAAACACCAAAAGTCCAACATTTTGCAAAAGGTCGACAAAATATAACAAAATTACTGCCTCAGATGTCCTTTTCCTTTTGACCAGAATGTTAAATCATCTTCTCTTCACATTGGAGGCTAAAGAACTCAAAAAGAAATCAGTCCCTTTAGGCCAAAAAACAAAAATAGCCTGTTTACGGTTTCCCGAACGACCCTATTTTTTCACGCGACCCTAGACTTTTTTTTGGCATTTGGGGAAAAAAATAAATAAACAAGAAGGGCAAAGCCCATACGACTCACATGCTTTACACATTTTTCCTACCAAAATACATGTGACCTTGACCCAAGGTCAAGGTCATCCAAGGTCATGCAACACAAAGCTGTTAATTCAAGACATAGGAAGTACAATGGTGCTTATTGGCTCTTTCTACCATGAGATATGGTCACTTTTAGTGGTTCACTACCTTATTTTGGTCACATTTCATAAGGGTCAAAGTGACCTTGACCTTGATCATATGTGACCAAATGTGTCTCATGATGAAAGCATAACATGTGCCCCACATAATTTTTAAGTTTGAAACAGTTATCTTCCATAGTTCAGGGTCAAGGTCACTTCAAAATATGTATACAATCCAACTTTGAAGAGCTCCTGTGACCTTGACCTTGAAGCAAGGTAAACCAAACTGGTATCAAAAGATGGGGCTTACTTTGCCCTATATATCATATATAGGTGAGGTATTGAATCTCAAAAACTTCAGAGAAAATGTGAAAAATGTGAAAAATAGCTGTTTTTTAGGCAACATTTATGGCCCCTGCGACCTTGACCTTGAAGCAAGGTCAAGATGCTATGTATGTTTTTTGGGGCCTTGTCATCATACACCATCTTGCCAAATTTGGTACTGATAGACTGAATAGTGTCCAAGAAATATCCAACGTTAAAGTTTTCCGGACGGACGGACGGACGACTCGGGTGAGTACATAGACTCACTTTTGCTTCGCATGTGAGTCAAAAAAGGACAAATGCACAAGTTTGTGCCACCTTCTGAGCTTCTTGTTTTTCTTTCAATTCTGAATTGTGGCTCTAACGGACGGACGGACGGACGACTCGGGTGAGTACATAGACTCACTTTTGCTTCGCATGTGAGTCAATAAATAATAAAAAAATAATTTAAAAAAAGTCTGTTTTTTGGCAAAATAACTTAAAAATATGTTTTTTTGGAAGAAAAAAAAAGGGAAAAAAATCCCGACCTACCGACCCTATTTTTTTTGCCTATGTTACCGTAAACAGACTTTTTTTTTGTGGCCTTTACCTGATCATTTCGTAACATACACATCCACATGGGTGTTACTGGGAAAAATCAAAAAACCTGAAAGGCAGGGGTCCAGGGGCCGCCGAGGCCCCGGCGGGGCACAGGGGCAGCGCCCCGTTGGGGGGTTCAGGGGGGCAACGCTGAAGCAAATTTGCCAAAATGAAAGCATATAGTGGCCATTTCCAGCATTCTCACAGTCAGAAACCATACAAGAAGAAAAGAAGCAGAAACAAAAAAAGTCCACAAAAATAATACAAATGGGATACTTTACTGTCCCAACCAACCAAGCAAAAGCACCGTCAATAATTCAAAAAAAATTCTAGAGCATTCGAAAAATGTCTGACAAGAAACAAGAAACAAGGCTTCCCGCGTTTTCTTGAGTTGAGTGGCATTATCAAAGCCACACACAAACACTGCTTCTGATCTGAGTCCTATAATGTATCCATGCGAGGCTTTTTGAAGAAGGAACGAATGTCTCCTGCACTCTGTAAAGCAGCACGTTTCCCCCCTTTCCCAACCATTCCCACCTCCACTTGTTTGTAACACCTTCCTCTAGTTTTTCATGTAAGGCATTTTGATCGAGCAAAATGCTCAAGTTTGAAAGAAAGTTTCTCGACACCGACGAAACCAAATCATAATAAGCAAGATGGCGGCAAATCCAAGGTAGCGAACCGAGAAAGCACGCGAACCGATGTCAAAAGTCGGATCGGAACCGCTGCTCGTTATTTCAACTTAGCGAAACGAAACGGAAAACCGGAATTTCCGGCTTCAGATTTTTTCAAAAACCGGAAATCAGGCAAAAGCCGGAAGAGTAACACCCATGCATCCATGCTTTTCCCAAATACAGATAAAATGTCCCCTTTACATGAGTTCTCTCTCTCTTTGTTTCTTTCTTTTTCTTTCTTTCTCTCTCGAGCATGTAAGTTCTAGTTCCATCACTCCTTACATTGTTCTCGCTCAACTTTACTGCTCCAAGCATGATATGAGGAAAACGAACATCTATTTTGCTACCAAAACACAGACAGACAAGGCAGAAAGAGCCACACTCTGGACCAATCAGTAAGACATTCACACAAACCTTGCCCGGTGTGCCAGACTTGGGTCCGCCACGCTTCCTGCGATCTGCCTTCTCCCTCTCCTCAAGCTCCATGTTCTCTCGTTCGATCAGCGTGATGAGAGTGTTGCAACGTCTCTGCAGCTCCTGAGGACACAACGAGGTGAAATATATAAATCCTCATGAATTCATCAAACTCAAGTAACAGATAAGCATAGATGCTCACACGCTGTAATTTACAAAGATTGCTCATTAGTTGTGTAACACACATAGGAAAACCCGCCGCAGCATTTGTCACAATTATTGCTGAATATTTGTGCAGTAGTGTAAAACCTGCAGCAGCATTTGCCTCCCAGTCTGCAATTTAAGCGAATAATGAAGGGTAAAAGATGATTTACACTGGTGTTCATCCTTAAACTTGTAACCACAGTGAAAATCTTCTGGTACTGTACAATAGGTCAGTTTGACCTAGGTTGAAAATATGGATATGTCCAAATTTCCTTTCTTTTCCTGCTTGATAGAAAAATTAGTGGTCCAAAGACCTCTTACACCTCAAAAGTACTGAGTGACTGACTGGCAAGGGTCAGACCAATGTGTCAGATCAATCAATATGAGGCTTATATCGCGCGTATTCCGTGGGTACAGTTCTAACCGCAGGGATTTATTTTTAATTTTTTATTTTTATGCAATTTATATCGCGCACATATTCAAGGCGCAGGGATTTATTTATGCCGTGTGAGTTGGAATTTTTTACACAATACATCACGCATTCACATCGGCCAGCAGATCGCAGCCATTTCGGCGCATATCCTACTTTTCACGGCCTATTATTCCAAGTCACACGGGTATTTTGGTGGACATTTTTATCTATGCCTATACAATTTTGCCAGGAAAGACCCTTTTGTCAATCGTGGGATCTTTAACGTGCACACCCCAATGTAGTGTACACGAAGGGACCTCGGTTTTTCGTCTCATCCGAAAGACTAGCACTTGAACCCACCACCTAGGTTAGGAAAGGGGGGAGAAAATTGCTAACGCCCTGACCCAGGGTCGAACTCGCAACCTCTCGCTTCCGAGCGCAAGTGCGTTACCACTCGGCCACCCAGTCCAAATAGTATGCATCTCTGAGGGAAGACTGGGACCTACACTGCAAATGTATGCAGTGGAACCCCCCTTTTAAAACCTCAAAAAATCCAGAAAATCAGGTTTTTAAAAGGAAGGAGTTTTAAAATGGAGATAAATTCACAGGTGTAATGAACAGAAAATCTGAAAAAGCAAGGTCTTAAAATGGAGGAAGTCTTAAATGGGAGGGTCTGAATAGAGGGGTTCCACTGTACTTCTCCCAGCGTCTCACTCACCATGGCAGTCCTGGACTTGATGAACCAGTCGAAGCGGAACTGGGGTGCCTGCCTGACAGCCTGCCTCAGTTCGTCGTACACGTTCTCCTTGTCGAAGCCCAGCTTGTGCAGCATGCAGACCAGGAAGCGATCCTCCTCCTCCGTGTAGTTCTTGCCCTTGTTGGTGCCGTACTGGATGCGCAGCTGGTGGAATGGGGCCCTGTACCGTGCCATCTGAGTGGAGATAAAAAGTGTGAGGGGGTTTTGTTATTCAATTTGTAAAAATATACGGGCAGCAAAAGGCAAGTAAGACTTGGGTTGATATGCACGATAAAGTTACCAACTAAGTGGGAGCTGATCATTGGGTCGGATTGGTTGAGATTGAGTTTTTTTTTAAATTCTGACCAATCCAACCACGCAGCTGGGTGGTGATGGTAACTTTCCCGTTGCACTTCAACCCTGGCCATCATCATAACACAGACTGATATTAAGAGGAGTATGTCAGGTCGCATACTTTCAACGTTTGACATGTGAAAGTTACGAAATTTTACATATGAATTAAAGCATGCAAAAGCTAACAAAAAAAAGAATGACCAACTGACTGGCTGAATGATCAACGAAAAAGGACTACATACTGAAAAAAAGAAGCTCTAACAACATCATCTTTGGGGAACCTATGGCTGAATAATTCATCAAATAGAACATAAAGAGATAGAATATACAGTCACAAGAAGCAACACCAAATGCCGCAAGACAAAAAAACAAGTGATCGCAAAACAAGGTCATGAAAACAAAACGTGGTTTACCTTGGCATCTAGGGCTTTCTTGATGCTGATACGTCTCTGGATGCGAGTCTCTCCGCGGTCAATCTGCGCCATGATACGCTCAATGTCCTGCAGCTCATTGCAACGATCCCAAAACACCGTGGAGTACTGGATCACCTGTAATTACAAATAAATAAATCAATCAGGACAGGTTGGTTGGTCATTGGTTTTTCATGTACCTTCTATCTTTTTTTGCCAATTCAGGACAATTACTGAATTAGTACTGTAGAAAACTGACAAATAAATAATTCAAAATCTCACTCAATATTGGATCTGTTGTTGTGAGTGTCCTAGCAGAGTATATTTACAACTGTTACAACTGTCTTTTTCAGTGGTGTTTGTAATCTCTCAATTTCAAACATCAGACATTCCCTTCAGGTTTTACACAAATCCTTATGTAAAATAAATGCAAAGGGTAAGCAATATGACAACTGTTCAGAGATGGGGACTCCATCAAGATAATAAATCCCCTGAAATCTGAGTATGACTGCCTAAATGGCAGGGGGGGGAACACCCATAGTCTTGCAAAAGACTTAATCTACATAAATGTGCATTTCAAAGTTACAGCATCCTTAAGAAATAGTTTGACTGATTCATTCCATGCTTGGACACAAAGTAGCTACTAAGGCAAAACAGGGACAACTGCAAATTTGCTGATAGTTTCCCCTAAATTGCGTACAAGAGAATAATAGCTGTGTACAAGATAGTAGTGGAGTACAAGATAATAACAGTGGTTTACCTCTTCTGGCGTCTTCCCTTCAACCTCTCTGGCAATGGAGTCGATGTCATCGCGACCATACTTTTCGTTGGCCTTGATGAACTGCTGGAAATCCCGCTTGGTCCAGTTCGTGAAGCCCTGCAACAGAGGATTACAATAGTTTAGTCTGCTGATGGGGAGACTGATTTATTATACCAATGCTAATTTCACAAATTAAATTTTCAGAAAGGTAAGTTTTATGGGATGTTTGATTACAGACAAAACAAACATTCACTAATACATTAATTTCAATCAATCTATCAATCTATCAAGTGGATGAACAAATTTGAAACTTTTTTCTTTTTAATTATAAACAGGTCCTGGCCTGGGCCTTTTTTCCCAGGCACACTTCTCTGCCTGATCTCATATCAAACAATGCCATCATAACTTGTATGAAGAATGAACACAGAGATATTCATGAATAACTACATGAAGAAATGCAGGTATTCTAGCTACCCTGAGACAAATAGTCATTTTTGCTGAACTTCTGTAAATTTAGTCCATGTCAAATGTAATTTTTTTTGTCACTGACACGATCCCTTTCCAAAATACTGAACATTACCAGAGGTGAAGTACCACAGAAGAAAGTTATCATACAGTTCAAGTGACACAAGATTACAAACGTACACACAACAATCTCGTACCTCTTTGAGTAGATCTTCCTTTTCCGTCAACTCTTCCTCTGTCAGCTGTTCTGATTCGTCGATTCTGGTCTGCTCCTCTTTCCGCACACGGTCAGCATCCGCACCTAGGTCAGGGTTCTTGGGTACCTGGACAGATGGAAAAAATGCACAAATGAAAACAACTTGTGTATCAACTGCAAACAACTAGACTGGGGCGGGGATATAGCTCAGTTGGTAGTGCGCTGGATTTGTATTCAGCTGGCCGCTGACAGCGTGACTTCGTCCCCACGTTCGGCGGAAATTTATTTCACAGAGTCAACTTTGTGTGCAGACTCTCTTCGGTGTCCGAACACCCCCCGTGTACACTACAGTAGTACCTGCCATATCCGGTCACCCATTAGTCATTGCAAAGGTGACCGCAAATATCAGGTGGCCGTTCATTACAGGCCCCCTCCTCCTCCAAAAAACCCCCAAAAACACGATCAAGTTTTCATGAAGAAAAGAAAGCGATCATACACGAGCCGCCGATTCATTGTCTCTGTTAGTTTTGCTTTTGTTTATACATCTTAATTATTTGCGTGTTTAACTCGATCGTCCTGGCTAAGCTATTGTTTCGTATGTTTCTATGTGTGTTGTTTGGATTATTATATATGTATTTGAGTGTCAGATAAACAAGTGTTTCAAACTCACATCAGCTGTGATCGATCCGGAAGTGACTACCGTAAATGTACATGTATGCGCATGTCTGTATTTACAGTTTGCGCATGCGTAAGTATTCTCTGCTGCCTTAATAACCTTCACTCTTTGCTCTAAAGTCAGCACCAGTCTTTTCTTTGTTGGAGTTTGTGTTGCCATTCTGAAAGACTGACTGACTGACTGAACAAATTCTTGACGGGCTTGCAAAGGCTTCAAATAATCACTCAACAATCACTCACGTCTTCATTCACGAAACAAACAAACACAAACACGCAGCGATCGCTCACACTCCAATGTAAACAAAAACAATCTTGAGTTTGACTCGTCAGCTTTATTAACAGGCGATACATGTGTTAACAGTTATAGAAAGTGGACAGGTGCTGATTTCTAACGGCCAGATAGCAGGTGGGAGGTGGGTGGGCGGGGAGAGCCACAGGCGCTCGCCCGCGAAAGTGACAAGTGGCCGTTAAGTGGCCGCTCCTGTCGAGTAAGAGGGGCACCTTAGGGCAAAAATCAGTGACCGTTGACCGCGTCAGACAGGTTAACGGCCATTAAGAGTCAATTATAGAAGGAAAACTCATTAGTCATGGGAAAGCTGGCCGCTCCAGGCAGGTTCACGCCCACGAAAGGGCCGGAAATGGAAGGGACTACTGTACATTGGGTGTGCACGTTAAAGATCCCACGATTGACAAAAGGGTCTTTCCTGGCAAAATTGCTTAGGCACAGTTAATAATTGTCTACCTATACCCGTGTGACTTGGAATAATAGGCCGTGAAAGGTAAATATGCGCCGAAATGGCTGCAATCTACTGGCCGTATAAAATTCCATCTCACACGGCATCATTGCAGAGCGCCTAGAACTGTACCCACGGAATATGCGCGATATAAGCCTCATATTGATATTCAACAGTTCCGTCGCGATATAACCTTGAATGGTTGAAAACGACGTTAAACACCAAATAAAGAAAGAAAGAAAGAATTCAACAGTTTACATCACTTTACACCAGAACCAACCTGTCTGAATGGTATTCCTCATGGATAGTTTTGACCTCACAGATTGCTCCAGAACCAACAAGCGATAAATAAACCATTGTAATTGACAAGTTGTGTTTCTTTTTCCTGCACTTTCAGCAAATGTTGGTTATTTTGACGTGCAATAACAAATCATTCTTTCTGTTGATGCTTTACTGTACAAACCTTCAAAATCTCTACAGGCTCTCAGGACTCATGAAAAGAAGGTAAAACTTTAAATCTGCACTGACTTTTTCTCTCCTCGCAGACCTCAAACTTTGAGATCAAATATTAACATGAACTTCTTCTGCAAGTCTGAATTGAGATGTCTTCTTCAAGTCTAAATTGAGATGTCTTCTGCAAGTCTGAATTGAGATGTCTTCTGCAAGTCTGAATTGAGATGTCTTCTGCAAGTCTGAATTGAGATGTCTTCTGCAAGTCTGAATTGAGATGTCTTCTGCAAGTCTAAATTGAGATGTCTTCTGCAAGTCTGAATTGAGATGTCTTCTGCAAGTCTAAATTGAGATGTCTTCTGCAAGTCTGAATTGAGATGTCTTCTGCAAGTCTGATTGAGATGTTTTCTGCAAGTCTGAATTGAGATGTCTTCTGCAAGTCTGAATTGAGATGTCTTGTGCAAGTCTGAATTGAGATGTCTTGTGCAAGTCTGAATTGAGATGTCTTGTGCAAGTCTGAATTGAGATGTCTTCTGCAAATCTGAATTGAGATGTCTTCTGCAAGTCTGAATTGAGATGTCTTGTGCAAGTCTGAATTGAGATGTCTTCTGCAAGTCTGAATTGAGATGTCTTCTGCAAGTCTAAATTGAGATGTCTTCTGCAAGTCTAAATTGAGATGTCTTCTGCAAGTCTGAATTGAGATGTCTTCTGCAAGTCTGAATTGAGATGTCTTCTGCAAGTCTGAATTGAGATGTTTTCTGCAGGTCTTTTTCTTCGCTGATATTAACTGACTTACCCTGTATCCAATGGACTTGCGGTAGAAGTAGATCTCCTTGTCGAGAAGTTCAAACAAGCGTGGAGGGAAGAACTGGAAATCCTGAATGTTGGGCTGCTTGGGCGGACGTGGGGCCTTCGGGGCTTTAGGCTCGCTCACACGTAGCGCCTCTCTGAAATAAGCGTCCACTGCGTAGTTGGCTTTGCGCTCTCGCTTTGGGGGCTCAATCCAGCCGCCCAGCGTGCCCAGCTTCTGTTTCTCACGGTAATCCTCGCCTTCAAACTGGTAGACGGAGTCCTGCGTGTCCATGGTGAACGTGCGGAGACTGCTCTCGCCCAGATCGTCCAGCTTCTTCTTCAGTTCTGTTGTCTGCACAGCAAGAAAATAAAGGATCAAACAGGATTTAAACACGTGTTTTCACATTTTAAAAGAATTTGAGATTTGGCCCAAACTTATTTGCTAAACACAAATTTTTTTTTTTTAAATCCAACACAAACTATAAAACTTTGCTGCTACAAACTCAGCACAAAACAAAACTGGTTGTGAAAAAGGGAGATAGAGATAGATTTGAATTACTCATCATCACCTTTAACTTATAATCTCGGGAGCCCAAATAATTAATTTCAGGCATGAACAATTTATCAACTGATCAATAAACAAGCAAATTAGCAAAGCATAAAAGAATGAACAATTTATCAACTGATCCATAAACAAATAAATAAGCATAGTATAAAAGAATTAAGAAGTTATCAACTGATCAATAAACAAGCAAATTAGCAAAGCATAAAAGAATGAACAATTTATCAACTGATCAATAAACAAATAAATAAGCATAGTATAAAAGAATTAAGAAGTTATCAACTGATCAATAAACAAGCAAATTCGCTAAGCATAAAAGAATGAAAAAGTTATCAACTGATCAATAAACGAACAAATAAGCAAAGCATAAAAGACACCAGCAAAACACAAAAGCCAATGGATCATCAGCAACCTCTTCATTTTTGCTAAAACTCTCTCGACTATCAACTTGAGTTCATCCCCCTCTCTTACCTTCTGCACTCCCTTGGCGATGATGGAGTCGATGTCCTCGTCCGTGATCTCGCTGTCCTTGGAGGCAAAGACGTGGCTGGCCCCGTGACGGATCATGTTCAGCACCTCATCCTTGCCCAGCTTGTTGGTGGTGTTGTCCACCAGACGACCTGCAAAACCACAGCAATAAGGGTAAAAAAATACACTGCTGACTTGTGTCTAACACTTATCCCGTGAGTGACTGCTTAGGAATTTCAGATGTATTTTAGTGCAACTCTTAATTCTTAGTAAATGTGATGTGCTTTAGTGTTGTTGGTTTTAGTGCAATTCTTAATTCTTAGTAAATGTGATGTATTTCATGTCTGTAACCGCCCGACACTGCATGGCAATGTTCCTTGTTTTTATAGGGACAGTTACATTTTGATTCTTGAGTCTATTCTGCAATCAAAAAAGGTTTAGTTATTGAAAACGTATAATTCAGGACAAAACCAAACATTCACAAAGGTGTTTTGGATTTCTATTTATCCTACAAGTTTGTTCTCTTTCTTTTTTTGCATCCTTCTGCTACTGTGGCTGCCTTGTTTCGCGCTAAACCGACACTGCAGAAATCATCGTTGCGGAGATCCAGCACCGTGGAATGCAGTCTTCCTTGCTGTTTTCAATACATTTTGTTTTCAGGTTTGATTGTTTTATTTTCATCTTAATCCGTCCAGCAAATATACAATTCCCACATCACACACCACAAGTAAAAGCAGGACGGATAGAGAGCAAAGAGAGGCTCTCTTGCTGACAAACAAAAAGTTAATCCAATAAGTCACGTGACTTTACTTTTTCCAGAAAAGATACGAAGAAACAAGCATAACCACACCTCCCATTCTTCTTTTGAAACTTTTTATCAGCAAAAACGTTCGACTTTATAAAACATTGTAGTTTTCATCGGGTATGTCACACTTTCTGTACCTTGTTGGATGACAACGTTGTCCAGCTTGAGTTTCATTTCAGCTCGTTCCACGATGCGTTCCTCCACTGTGTTTTCTGTCAGGAAGCGGAACACCTGAACCTGCTTCTTCTGGCCGATTCGATGAGCTCGGTCCTGTCAATCATGCAAAGGCAATAGTTAGATCAAAATCACATCCTGGCCTGCCCTCTTCATATACTGCCCTCTTAGCCTCTTTTTGTTGGGTTGCATGTATCTTCTTGTTTGATTTTGTGTTGTGTGTTGTTTTGTGTGTGTGTGTTATGTTGTGTTGTGTTGTGCTGTGCGGTGCAGTGCAGTGCAGTGCTGTGCTGTGTGTGTATAAAACCAAGCTCTACAATTACGAATGAATAACCATTCAGCGTAAAAACAACCCTCAAGATACTACTTATCTTTAAGCCCAGGCCAAGCCTCCCCCCCCCCCCCCCCCCCCCCAAATTCCCAATCTTTTTGGTGATGGGCCTAGAGCATCTACAATAACAAAAAGTTAATAGTTGTAGGTGAGATCAGACCAAAAATCCTACCATAGCCTGCAGGTCAACTTGTGGGTTCCAGTCCGAGTCAAAGAGAATGACGATGTCAGCGGTGGCCAGGTTGATTCCCAAACCTCCCGCACGGGTACTCAACATGAAGACAAACTTGGAGCTGTCAGGAGCGTTAAACTCCAGAATGGATTTCTGCACACAGAACATAGTAGTAAGGCCTAAAAAAAAAAATAGGTGTGGTTACGGTAACCCGACCTACCCTATTTTTAGGGGCCGACCCTATAACTTTTTATTACATTTGCCACCAAAAAAAACACAAAAAAAACACGAGTGCAGAAAACGCAATAAAAGCGAAATCGCTCGAGTTGCACACTTATTTCCCTGTCATGTAGGTTTAATTTGTACACATTAGAAAAAAAAGTTAAAAACAAAAAAAGTGATTTGCCTAACTTCCTACCCTATTTTTTTTTGGCTATGTTACCGTAACCACACCTATTTTTTTTTGGCCTAACACACATAATTATATACATTTTGACTTATCTGAAAGAAAAGCTATGTCTACAAAAAAACTGTGATTTTTATTCTCTGCATGTCAGCACCTTTTCCGATTCCTTCCATCAAACCTTCAAAACCATCAAGGCCATGTCATTTCTATGCATTTCTGTAGACAACAACAATCATGTAGGTATACAATATGCCTCATTAAAAACAGCATTGTTAAAACATTATGTTAAGCTCTTTTCTATCCTTTCTCCTTCTCAGAGAGTCAACACCTCCTTCAGGGTCTGTGAACCAAGAATCTTCACAAACCATCTCATTTTTAAACTGGCTGGTGACATACATTTTTAAAAATAAGCATCCTTGACAATGTGAACTCTGGACAAATATCACCAAAAACAAAAAACTACCAGAGATGAAACTGTAGATTCAACAACATTTACAGGCTATGATTCTGATCAACACATCACACAGTATCCGCTCCAACATAAATGTACACAGTGTAGATTCGGGCTCAAAAGCAGCAAGACATCTCACCTCTCTGTCTTCGTGTGGGGTGGATCCATCCAGACGGCAGTAATCGTATTGCTTCCAGAAACAGTAATCTTCCAGAATGTCCAGCATACGTGTCATCTGACTGAAGATCAGCACACGTGAATCTGTGCACAAAACCAGCATATAGTGTATCAATTAAACAAATAACATGCACTTGTCTGATTGTCAACTGTTTATTTATATATAAAAACATTACATGGGATCGCAGAAGGAGAAGAGAAACAATGTGAAGTTTTTTGTCTACTACTGGATAGATGTACAGCCAGAACGATGATGATGATGATGATGATGATGATGAGGAACCAGCTTAATTCCCATTAGACTACTGACCGTTCTCCTTCATCCTTGGCAGCAGTTTGTCCAGAATCACCATTTTGCCGCAGTTCTCCACTAGGTGGAAGTCTGTCGTGTATGGGGGACCTGCACACACATTCATGTTGTTAAAAAATACAGCAACGCAGAGGAACGAGTTAGAACTCAGTCACCTTTCTTGTCAAAGACTTAACAGGCAAGCTAACCAATAAACTATAACAAGAAGGGCAAAGCCCATACGACTCACATGCTTGACCTCGACCTTTAGGGTAACTAAACCTAGCAATGACATCATACACTAAGAACTGCTTTACACATTTTTCCTACCAAAATACATGTGACCTTGACCCAAGGTCAAGGTCATCCAAGGTCATGCAACACAAAGCTGTTAATTCAAGACATAGGAAGTACAATGGTGCTTATTGGCTCTTTCTACCATGAGATATGGTCACTTTTAGTGGTTCACTACCTTATTTTGGTCACATTTCATAAGGGTCAAAGTGACCTTGACCTTGATCATATGTGACCAAATGTGTCTCATGATGAAAGCATAACATGTGCCCCACATAATTTTTAAGTTTGAAACAGTTATCTTCCATAGTTCAGGGTCAAGGTCACTTCAAAATATGTATACAATCCAACTTTGAAGAGCTCCTGTGACCTTGACCTTGAAGCAAGGTAAACCAAACTGGTATCAAAAGATGGGGCTTACTTTGCCCTATATATCATATGTAGGTGAGGTATTCAATCTCAAAAACTTCAGAGAAAATGGGAAAAATGTGAAAAATACCTGTTTTTTAGACAACATTTATGGCCCCTGCGACCTTGACCTTGAAGCAAGGTCAAGATGCTATGTATGCTTTTTGGGGCCTTGTCATCATACACCATCTTGCCAAATTTGGTACTGATAGACTGAATAGTGTCCAAGAAATATCCAACGTTAAAGTTTTCCGGACGGACGGACGGACGACTCGGGTGAGTACATAGACTCACTTTTGCTTCGCATGTGAGTCAAAAATGAAAAATAAAAGCAAAACAAATAATACAAATAATCCCAATAGAAAAGAACAACAGATTTGCAAGGTTTAGAACAGCAAGTAAAACATGGTAACGACCAACAACAAAAAAGAAGAAAAAATGCACTGTGTTCAGCCTAGGCATCAGATATTGATCAATGACACATTCATTTTTAATGCCAGAACATTCTGGTTCAGAGTCAATCTTCTAATCAGGCCATTGTATGCCTTATTTGTTAACAGCAAGATTACTCGCCCACACATACCACACATACTAATACAAACAGCAGAATCCAAAAAGTTAGCATTGTTCCCGAGAAGATTTTACAATGGATTAGTTTGAGACTTTACTGTCAGACTAACTTCTCAAGATGCCTGTGGCTTGCAAGAATATTTTAAAATGCACCTTTATTCGAACAGCCATGAACTTTTTAAATGCTGTTAACAACTTTTAATCTGGCAATTGGATTCTTCTGCGGGTTTGTCCGAGTGTTGGCATGCCTGTTTGTCTGTGGATATGGGAAAATGATGACAGCAGAAAACTCACCTGGCTCCATGCCGTCAAAGAGGTAGGGGTGGTTGGAACACTTTCTCAGCTGCATGAGAATGTTGAGGAGACGCATCTTGTCTGACTTGCCAGCGCCGTTTACAACATCAATGTCCTTCATTAGGATCTTCGTGTAGCTGTGTATCACAAACAATTTCACTGTCAAACTGCAAAGCTATGAGGCTTGATAACTAGATAGTGAAATGAGCATGATATAACTTTAAAGTACTGCAGTGACACTTCATCATGACAATCTTTCTTTCTTTATTTGGTGTTTAACGTCGTTTTCAACCACGAAGGTTATATCGCGACGGGGAAAGGGGGGAGATGGGATAGAGCCACTTGTCAATTGTTTCTTGTTCACAAAAGCACTAATCAAAAATTTGCTCCAGGGGCTTGCAACGTAGTACAATATATTACCTTACTGGGAGAATGCAAGTTTCCAGTACAAAGGACTTAACATTTTTTACATACTGCTTGACTAAAATCTTTACAAAAATTGACTATATTCTATACAAGAAACACTTAACAAGGGTAAAAAGAGAAACAGAATCCGTTAGTCGACTCTTACAACATGCTCGGGAGCATCGAGTAAATTCTTCCCCCTAACCCGCGGGGGGGATCATGACAATCATCATAAGAATAGCTTCAGCTACACAGCTGCTTTTCCCCCTCAAAAATCACAGGTTTACTGTTGTAATAAGGATTACCAACAAATATGAAACATTGTGCAAAGCTAAACATTTTATTAACAAATTTAAGAATTCAAAACCTTCCGCAAGGTGTTCACACCTATTTCAATCACACAATCAAACCTCAAAGTCATCCGACCTTCAAGCAAAAGTCAACATCGGAATTCAAAATAACATTCCTAAACCAAATCAACACAGTGCACAGACAAAAACAAGCAGGGCCAGCATGCAAGTCAAGGTTAGAGACTTTAGTCCGGGTTTTGCACTTGGAGTATTTTCAAACAACCTTGGCGTATTTTCAGAAAAAATGAGTGTACTCCTACTCCACACAGCATTTAAACATCCATGATTCAACATGCTTCGCACGCGTCCGTTGCACCGTTAATTAAGTTTACCAATACATTTAAAACAATTGCATCTTTCAATGTTTAATGACAAAAGCTGTAATCATTGATCAAATGCAGAGTTATCCAGTTATGTTTAATCATTAATATAAACAGTGCCCCAGTTAAATATACAGGAATGGCAGGGATGTGCTTGTGAAAACAAGAAGAGCAAACGCTCGATCGAGTCACTTTCGCAGTTCTGAATATTATATGAGGCATCAGATGGACAGGAAGAAATTGCTATTCACAACACAATGAGTCACGTTCACATAAAATTTGAGCCCGGTCACTTTTATAGTTTCCGAGAAAAGCCCAACGTTAAGTTGTGTGTTGCCGAACAGAAAAGGCTAGTTATCTCCCTTGTTTTTCTGATAACGTTCGTAAAAGGCTACAGATGTAAATACTTTGATGTAAAGAATAATCCTACAAAGTTTCAATCACATCCGATGAACTTTGTCAAAGATATAAAATGTCTAATTTTTCCTAAAGTGTAGAGGTCATTGGAGGTCACGACTAAACAAAATATGAGCCCGATCGCTTTGATAGTTTCCGAGAAAAGTCCAACGTTAAGGTGGTGTCTACGGACTAACACTGACCGATTACATAGAGTCACTTTTTCTCAAGTGACTCAAAAAAGTAGTCTAGGAATTTTTTTCCTCGTATTTTTTTTCACCGACCGTACTGATCGTATTTTAGACAATGAGGCGTACAAAATATGACGAAATCGTATGGGTTCCCAGGTCTGTGTACCCTCAATGCAGTTTATCCCTGCCTAAAGTCTCTAAACTCAACTCCTGCATACCGGCTCAGAACAATTTGAAGTGTTTGACTCACAGCTCTCTCTGCATCTTGCTGAGGCCCACAAAGATCTTGGTCTCCTTCTTGGGCAGAAGCTTTTTCTCCACGTCGGCCTTGATACGACGCAGCAAGAACGGCCTCAGCACCTGTTCACACAAGCTGAAGCACTCAGGTCAAAGCTCACAAAAAAATCCTAACACACAAGTCAAAGCTCACGCAGAAACACAACACAAATGTCCAAGAGAATAAAATGCAATCTAGGATAAAATGCAATCTTGCCAATCGCAACATTTCAGATGAGCCTTCAAAATTACCTTGTTCTTAAGGCATTGTCTTTAAGTAAGTCTGTTCCAGAAAAGCAAGCACTCAAAGTACAGTTCAGCCCTACCCAACCAACCCTTCTGCCTTCATGCAAAGGTTTTTTCCTTCTAATTTCACATACTCCATACTTCAATCTGAATTCTAATTTTATCATCCAGGAATACTATTTTGGCCAAAGTGAGTATGAGAGAAAGTTAGAATGGGAGAGGGGGAAAAAATCCCTCCATCAAATGTGAAAAAGTGTTAACTTACGTTGTGCAACCTCTCCACCATCTGGTTGTTGTCCACAAAGTTCTCTGTGTTGAACCAGGCATCGAAGTCCTAAAAAATTAAACCATCATCATGCTCAGTCAAGAAATCATCATGACATCATCATCATCTTCATGAAATCATCATAACGTCATCATCATCAACATCCTCAGAAAATCATGACTTCTTCATCATCATCATCATCATCAAGAAATCATCATCATCTTCATGAAATCATCATAACGTCATCATCATCAACATCCTCAGAAAATCACGACTTCTTCATCATCATCATCATCATCAAGAAATCATCATGAGATCATCCTCATTGTCAACAAATCATCATGACGTCATCATCATCGTCAACAAATCATCAGTATGAATTGAAAATTTTAATCTAAATTTTAATTTGATTATATACTTACCCAACTCACATACAGCAATTTACTTCAGTTTAGTGCTAGGACGCTGAATAGCATCGCCTTGGTAACAAGGGGAGGTCACCCTAAAAAAGAGCTACCTTGACCCCTTAACAGGACAAAGTCACACGTGACTTCCTGACCTTGCCGCCATCTTTGAATCATTCTATCGAAAGCGAACATAGAAAAATTTCCCTCTTTTTTAGGAAAAACCCCCATAAAACCCCAAAAGCGGGGCAGGAGGGCGGGTATCCACTATGTGAGTTGGGTAAGTATATAATCAAATTAAAATTTAGATTAAAATTTTCAATTAAATTACATATCTTATCCCAACTCACATACAGCAGAATGCTAATGAAGGAGGTGGGAAAACAAAATTCCACTTGTCCAGCAGCGACAATGGCTGGTAGGGAGCTACTGCCATCATGACGAGTGCTGGCCACATCTCGCAGGTAAAAGTTGATGAAGACGCCCTGCGATTTCCAGTAGGCAGCGTCTAGGACCTCTGCCAGCACGCCTGAGCGGAGGACTGCCAGAGAAGTAGCCCAGGCTCTGGCTTCATGAGTTCTTGACAACTTCCTAGGAAGGACAGAATGCCCAATCCCAACTTGTCTGTGCCACCACGCATACGCTTGTTTAATAAGCGTAGAGACCCATCTTACCAAAGTGACCCGCGACAAGTCCTTGCTCCTTTCAGTGTTAACTGAGATGAAGAGCAGTTTTTGGTCCCTAGACCTAATAGGCGTGGTACGGGATAAGTAGCTGGTAAGAGTACGAACAGGACAATTGACCATATCAGGGTCACCAGACGCAAGAATCCCACTTAAAGGAGGAATGCGAATAACAGAGGAGGACAGACCATGTTTTTGGTTTTCGGCAAGGAACCCCGGCCGAAATCTTAAAACAAAAGAGCCATAGCTCTCAAAAGAAATATCCTTAGCCAGGCCTGAAAGAGCGTGCACCTCACTGCCTCTACGGCAGAGGCTAACAAAACGAGGAACAAGGCTTTACGAGTCAAGTTAGCTAAGCTCGCTGAAGCTAAAGGTTCGAAATCCGAAGAGGCTAGAAACTTGCGTACCAAAAAAAAATAAGTCCCACACGGGAAGAGGGGACTTAGCCTTCGTAAAACCAAACGCTGCCCCCTTAAGGACACTATCAATTACACCGCCCAGGTTAATGCTATGCCCTAATTGCTTCAGAGTAGAAGAAATGGCTGAGCGCCTGACTCTCAAAAAAGAAGGAGCCAAGCCCTGAGGAGCCAAACACGAGAGATGATTTGCTACATGCATAGAGCGAGGAGAAGTAGCAGTAACTCCATTCTCCGAGCACCACTTTGTCCAAGCTGACCAGTGTGACGCATAAACAGTGCTGGTCGATTCCCTGTGGGCCTTTTGGACAAAGCCTAAAGTAGCGTCTGAGGAGCCAGAACAGCGCAGCGACCTAGAAAGAAGGGAGGGCCGTCTGCGAGGCGAAGGAGGACGGGGAACCAATGTTGGCTGGGCCACCAAGGGGCCACCAACACCAAGCAAGGCTGTCCCCGCTCCGCCTTCCTGAGAACCTTTCCCAAGAGATGAAACGGGGGGAAAGCATAGGCTATCAGACGCGACCAGTTTACTTCGAGGGCGTCTGTTTCCCTCCCCTCTGGGTCTGGAAAGGGGGAGACAAAGACCTGAAGCCTGCAGGAGAATCTTGTCACAAACAGATCGACTGTAGGCTTGCTGAAATGCCACCCAGACGTTGTAGGACCTGATGAGTCAGAGTCTACTCCGTGTGCATCGTACGCGACGGGCGACTGAGGTAGTCCGCAAGAACGTTGAGTTTGCCTGGGATGTACTTCGCTGACAACAGAATAAGGTGCTGACTGCCCCAGGCAAGAATCTGACCTGACCTGACAGAAAGAGCGAGAGACAAAGTGCCTCCCTGTTTGTTGATATAGGCCGCCATGGTCGTGTTGTCTGTGCGAACCCCAATTTGTTCGTTCCTGACCATAGACAGAAACGATTGGAGTCCCAGGAAAACAGCCTCTAACTCTAGGGCATTAATGTGCCCCCCACTCTGCGTCTCGTTCCACAGACCTGACGCAGTGTGAACAGAAAGATGGGCACCCCAGCCCTCCATAGACGCGTCTGTGAACAGAAACTCGTCCGGGGGGGGGGGGGGGGCAAACGAGATTGGCACTCCCTGTGAAATCCCAGGGAGCAGCCACTGCCTCGTTGTGTGCCGAAACCAGCTTTCAAGAGAGACTACTGTCTCCCAGCCCTGAAGAGAAGGCTTCCACAGCGAACTCAGGGCAGCCTGAAATGGCCGCTTGTGGACTCTGCCTAAGGGCACAAGAGTGGCCATCGATTCCATTTGGCCAAGAAGAGAGGTCAGAACACGTATCAAGGACAGAGTACAAAACAGACTTTGCAACCTGTCCACCCTTCTCTGTGAAGGGCGTACCCGCCAATCGACGGTGTATGTCTTTGCGTGTGGAAGAAAAACAACCCCAATGCTAAAAACGTCTGTGCCAAACCTAGGCTTAGCCACATGATGGTGTTTAGTTCTTTCCGTAACCTCTTAGAAAGAAAAGCTGAAACTAAGGAATTCCTGCGAGTCCTTTGTGCTGCGCAGCGAAAGTCGCTGACAGAAGCCACTGCCTCAAGAGGTAGGCTTAGCCGGAAAAGTTCCGACTGAGAGGTTACGAGCAATGGCTCAGTGAGCCTAAAAATTTAGTCAGAATGTGAGCCCATAATTTGGACATGTTCTGGCGACTTGTCGGAAACCAAAGCTTATGACCCTGATGAGAAAGCGCAATTCCGTAAGCCGTAAAAGCTGAGATAGTTTTAACAGCTTGCCTTGTTTTTCGCCACAGAGGCAAAAAACAAAAATTGAGGCCTTAGCAACTTCACCCTAGAAGGTGAAAAATAAGAGGTATGCCGCACCAAAGATGGGCGTACATACCGCGAAGCTGCCTAAGGCAGAGGGTTTAACCCAATGTTTGTTTGCTTAGCTTCGTATCTTGCCTAAATAAAGGCCAAATGTGGCCAGCCGACGCAGATCACAGCTTCTCCCAGAAGATGAACCACAAAAAGCAAAGAGCGGAGTAGATCCGCCTCTTGTTTGCAACCTGAGCCAAGCAATGTGCCAAGAAAAGCGCTGGGAGGCTCCGCTGTTCAAAAGACTTTAGCCAAAGTAGCTAGAAGCGACATGACATCCTTCTCCCGTGCGTCACGACGAAACTCGAAGTTAACAAGAGCAGAGAAGATAGAGCTCTATAAAAAATCTTGCAAAGTTTCCGAAACAGAGGATAACTTGAAAAGATCATGTGCTTATTCCCCCAGAGACAAGAAAGAGGACTCAGTATAACATACTGTTCTACTGTAGCCGTCTTCCCTACCAGAATAGTGACAACTTTCTCTACCGCATCGTCACGAAACCTGAATGGATCTAATGACGACGCGATCAATCTCGACAGAGATCTCTGCAAAGTCTCAGAGAGAGACGATAACTCAAGCAAGCGTAAGCCAGTTACTCCAAAGACAAAAGAGAATTCTCCGAAAACGGGACTACTCTGTCTCTGCTGTATCATCTTGCCTAAGGACTGCAAGTTCCGGAAAAGTGGAACGAGGCAAGGCAAACGAGCCAATCAAATTGACTGAATTATGCAGCAGTGTAAACTTCTTAGCCAAACCAGCAGGCAAAGCTGAGGCTAAAAACAAAGAAGCACGGTAAGGCTGCGCTGAATCAGGAGCCAGACCTAGTGCTGTTAACCACGGTACAGCGTGAAACGCACCGCCACACTGCCCAGTAGTCAGTAGCATAGACAGCTCAAACGCTACCAACGGGAATTTCCGAAAACGGAACTGCTGTTTCCAGTCCTTCGCAGAACGGGAATCCCCCAAAGCGGAAGGAGGTTGGGCAACAAACCTACAAGTGTTGCCGCACCCTCCTCGAACTACCGTGAAGTAACTTCCGCCGCCAAAGCCAGTGCTAGCGGAAGTTCAACCAGTACACGGAAGTTGGCATCTTCGTCAACCTGAACAGAAGCACCAAAATCCGACTCATAATCCCGCACATCCGTGCAACAAGGCAACGAACTTCCGCCCTGACTACAATAGTCAGGCGAAGCGTCACCCAGAAGAGACGACACACGAGGGATGCGATACCCAAGCAGTGTGTCCCTAGGGACTGCTTTCCTGCCCAGAGGGCGGAAGCGGGGAATGTCACCCCCTCCTCAAAATACCGTGAAGCCACTTCCTCCGCTAAAGCCAGAGCTTGCGGAAGCTTAGTCGGTATGCGGAAGTTGACATCTTCGTCACCCTGGACGGAAGTGCCAAAATCCGACTCGTAGTCCCTCACTTCCGTGAAGTCAGGCAAGACACTTCCGCCGTGACTACCATAGTCCGACGAAGTGTCGCCCGGAAGAGACGCCCACGAGGGATTTTATACCCAAGCGGTACGTCTCTAGGGACTGCTTCCTGCCTGTAAGGCGGAAGCGGGGAAAGCTGTGAAAGCTGTGCTGCCGCACCAACTGCTCCTCTAGGGAGTGTCGGAGGACGCACTTCCCCTGTTCGGTCAGAGACCGAACGCGTGTCTGGGCTTTTCCCTCGATCTAGACGTTCACTCGATCGGAACGACGTAGACCGAGGGCCTAAGCTTTCGCGCACACGAACCGGTGTGGCTACTCTCTCCAAACCACGCACTTCGTTTTGGCCGGAGAACCCGGTTACTGGCGAAGTATAAATACCTTGATCGTCGTCAGTCCAAGAGGCCTGGGAACGCAGCAGGGAAACACCACGGCTGCCATCAAACGAGGCGTGAACGTCAGCGGACGTAAGGGAAGGCGGAACACACACCCTGGCAAGGGAACGCACACCTCCCACACCGGAAGGCAAAGACACATACCAGCCTTGGTAGACGAAAACTCGGCTGAAAGAGAGGATATCTGAGCACTCAAGGAGTGCAAAATAGCATAAACATCCTGCTTCTCGCTAACAGGACCTGAACCGGACAAGACCGGTGAAGCAGCTGAAGGCAAACTAGGCATAGCCGGAGAATTAGGTAAGTCTAACGCAACATCAAACGAGGATTTAGTCAAGGATCTGTGACTTAAATCAAAGCTTAACCTGCCGACTCTACGACTTACAAGAAGGCTTCTTTGTGAGAGAAGGCTCGGCTACTGACTTAGCATTTTTATTCTTTCCTTATCCGACATGGCGAACGGAAAAAAAGTAAACAAAGCTAAGTACTCAACCAAACCTAAGTCACAAAACGATAACAAACGACAAAAAAGCTCACCCAAACACACAGTAGGAGCAGAGGGACCGTGTGCAAGTACCAAGGCAGGGTCTGACAAAGGCAGAAGTCAGACAAACCGGCTGAAAGCCGGAGCAAAATCAAAACACGTCTGTAGACACGGACCGCTGAAGATGGAATGATTCAAAGATGGCGGCAAGGTCAGGAAGTCACGTGTGACTTTGTCCTGTTAAGGGGTCAAGGTAGCTCTTTTTTAGGGTGACCTCCCCTTGTTACCAAGGCGATGCTATTCAGCGTCCTAGCACTAAACTGAAGTAAATTGCTGTATGTGAGTTGGGATAAGATATGTAATTTAATCATACTTATTCAAAGGTACCGTCGTAAAACAACATTCACGCAATATAACACAAAGATGGACATTAAATTTGTCAAAAGCTGTCCATCCACAACAGTGACATTCAACGTGGATAATGGTGAGCCTGTCTCCCGCCAGTGCCTCAAGACTCTTGTCGGGTCTCAGTTTAACAGTTAATACAGTTAATCCCCTTCGAAGATTTAAGACATCCCCCATCCCCCACCCCCTTTTCGAGACCTCCCTATTTCAAGTTTTTCTGTTCAAGCAAAAACCAACAAAAGTGCAATCAAAATGTTACTCATACGTCTGCATTGTTGAAGACATCAGGGAGCAGGAAGTTCAGCAAGGCCCACAACTCGTGCAGGTTGTTCTGAAGTGGGGTTCCCGTCAGCAACAAGCGATTGGTCGATTTGAACTCACGCACAATTTCTGACAGCTGCAACAGAAGAAGTTACATCAGACATGAGATCGTGGAATTGTAAACAAACAAACAAAAACTCATACCCCCAGGAAAATGATTAATCATGAGGCAAACAAATCCTAATTAAAGATTTCAAGAACGCTCCCAGGAGTTTTGCAAAAGGCAAGAAATATGCCAACTGGCTGAATAATCTCACCCTTTTAGTAATTTTACATATTAACTTTTCTTGAAATTGAAAGCAAGAAGCACAAGAAGCAAAGAGTGCAGAATTTCACATTGAAAATTAGAGCACGGCACCAGACCACAAAAAGGTGAAATAGACAGCATACGAATTCAACAAATACAAATTAACATCCATTTGGAAAATGCTAAAAATTCATAAGATTTGTCAAAGCTCCAGCATACCTTTGATTTTTCATTCTTGATTCTGTGAGCCTCATCAATGCAAATGTAGCGCCAGTTGAATTTCTTGAAAACTGTTTTCTCTCTTATGCACATCTCGTATGATGTGACGCAGACGTCCCACTCTCCTGGCATCATCACATCACGGATAAAGGTGGCCTGGAAAAAAACAAAATCTTATCCAACACATTCACAATACAGTGGAACCCAACTTTTACGACCTTCAAAAATCTAACAAAATCAGGTCTCAGGAGGGAGGGTGTCTTAAAATGGGGGTAGATTAATAGAGGTTATGAACAGAAAATGTGTGGGGCGGGGATGTAGCTCAGTCGGTAGCGCGCTGGATTTGTATCCAGTTGGCCGCTGTCTTCTTCTTCTTCTTCTTCTTCTTGGCGTTCGCAGAGGTTACACAATCAGTCCAGCACTGGTGATAAATGTTGTCGTTTTCTCCAACTCCTGTCGACTGCCGTATAGTTTGGTCTGCAAGGGAGTTGGTGACGGCCACACTTCTTTTCGTTCCTCATCTAGTAAGGGACATCGCTGTAAGATGTGTTCCGCTGTTTGGTCCTCTTGACCGCAGGCACAGGTTGGTGATGGCGCCAGCTTGAACTTTCGGTTCATGTGAGCATTGAGCCTGTTGTGGCCAGTACGCAGCCTGATGAGGTTGACTTGCTGCTCTCTGGACATTGTGTGGTAGTCATCTCTGTTTGTCCTTGGCCTCATCAATGCCTTGATGATTGTCTTCTGCTCACTAAAGCTGACACTGTTTTCAGGTTGGTCTTCCACGGCTCCTTCTTTTGCCAGCTCATCTGCCCTTTCATTTCCTGGTATCCCACAGTGTGCTGGTATCCACTGGAGGACAACTCTTCTGGTTTGTCTGACCATCTGTAATGCTTTGGCCAGCTGTGGGAGTTTGTCGTTCTCTAGGGCCTGAAGGACTGAAAGGGCGTCCGAGAGGAAGACAACTTGGTAGCAAGAGTCTGCGGAGTCCTGAACGAAGGAGGCGGCCTGCATGAGAGCTTCTGCTTCTGCTTTATAGTTTGTGCAGTGTTTGCCAGTGGCAACGCTGGATGTAGCTGTATGTCCCCCAGGGAACTGGATGAGAATGCCTGCACCTCCATTGAGCACGGCGTTAGTTGCTGATCCATCGGTGTATACATGGATCCACGCCTCTTTTGGGTACTGTTCGTCGATCAGGGCTAAGGTGAGTGCCTGTCGAGCTGTGTCATTCTGATCTTCTCCTGAGGTAACATGTGGAACACTGGTGCAGATCTGGATGCCTGGTTTCTCTGTTGCCTTGGGGGTTTCCTCTTCTTCTTGAGTCAGAGGTAGAGTGTTCTGTGGAAGGACTTCCCTGTACTGTCGAGAAAGTCTCTTGCTCTCGTGTACAAAACTGCTCCGTTTAAGCCGGTTCTTGGTGAGGTTGCTCAGTCTGTGCTTCATGGGGTGGTCGGGTAGGCACTTGAGCTTCTCGGCCTGTACCATAGTCTTGGCTTCTCTTCTCTGACAGAGGGGTTGGATGGTGGTAAGCTTCTCCATTTCCTTGATGGGCGTGGATTTCATTGCACCGGTGATGAGTCGGAGGGCCTGGTTTTGCACACGGTCAAGGGTCTGCAGGTTTGTCTTGGCTGAGGTTGACCACGCTGTGGAGCCGTACTCGAGGTGGGGTCTGATTGTTCCCTGGTATACTGTCTTCAGTATCTTCTCGTTCGCTCCCCAGGTGGTACCTGCCAGCTTCCTGAGTATGGCTAGCTTGCGCCGGGCCTTCGTCTCTGCCTGTGCAATGTGTGGTTTCCAGGTCTGCCGTCTATCAAAGGTGACACCAAGGTACGTTGCTTCTTCATCCTCTCTCAGAGGAGTTCCACCAAGCCTAATGGTTCCGGCTTTCTGCTTTGGCGACAGTGTGAATAGGGTGGTGGAGGATTTCTCCTTGTTGATGGAGACGCACCAATCTTCTGCCCATGCGTTCAGCCTATCTGCCGCTTGCTGCATTCTGTAGGTGGCAGTACTTGCGTGCTCCTCCTTGCACCAGATCACAAGGTCGTCTGCGTAGAGAGCAGCTTTGATCCCCTTGGGCATCTCAGACACCAGATCGTCGATGAAGAGAAGGAAGAGTGTGGGGGAGAGGACTCCGCCCTGAGGGACGCCATGACGAAGGAGGAACTTCTTGCTTTTGGTCTGGTCGACGTTAACTCTTGCCCTGCGGTTATAGAGGTAAGAGCGAATCCACTGGTACATGTTGCTGGACACGCCTTTCCTCAGCAGTTTTACAAGGAGTCCATCTTTCCAGACCTTGTCAAAGGCCTTCTGAAGATCTATCCAGGTGACGAAGACCAGCTTCTGTTCCTGAAAGGCATCTTCAACTTCTTGCGCTAGGTAAGTGACCTGATCTTCAGTGCTGCGGAACTGTCGGAATCCAGCTTGTTCAGGGGCGAGGAGGTTCCTGGATTCCAGGTACCACCTGAGGCGCTCGTTCACAATTCTCTCCAAGGTCTTCACAACACAGCTGGTGAGGCTGATTGGGCGATAGCTGGTGGCCTTCTTTGGATCCTTCCCTTTTTTTAAGATGGGGATCATGATCGCTTCTCGCCAGAGTTGTGGTAGCGATCCTTCTTGCCAGCTGCTGTTGAAGACCTCGAGTAGCTTGTTCTCTGCTGCACTACCAAGGTGGGTTAGCATCTCGTTGGTGATGCCGTCTGGGCCAGGGGACTTCTTTGCCTTTGACTTTTTCAGAGCTGAGTGCAGCTCGTGGAGTGTGAGTGGTTGACTCATGGCGTCCACTGTCGACTGTCTGGCAGGTCTCTCTCTTTTCTCTCTTCTTGCTTCTCTCTGTTTCTCGGGGCTAACATGGAGGTTGCTCTCAGCTGCATAGCTTTCAGCAAATTGGTTGGCAGCATGCTTTCCAGTTAGCACCTTCCCGTTCTCTTCTAATGTGATCTTTCCTCTGCTGGTGTTCTCATCATTCAACTGCTTGGTGAGCCTCCAGAGCTTTCTGCCATCCTTCTCAAGGTTCAGAGAGCTTGTTTTCTCTTGCCAGCTTCTCCGTCTTGCCTGTAGCTTCTTTTTGAGAAATTTGGCTTTGGCTTCCTGGAGGCGGATGTTGTTGTTTTGTGACGGGTTGACTTCTGCTTCCCTTCTGGCGTCTGCCAGATCATCATCCAGTTCCTGCAATTCATTGCTCCAGTAGGGCTTATAGTCTCTCCTGGCACCCCTGGGAATGGACTCACGCGCTGCTCTGAGGATGCTCATGTTGAAGTCCTTCGCCACCATGTTGATGTCTCGACCCTCGACTCTGATGTCTTTGGTGAGTTCGCTGGTGCGGTGTCTAAAGAGGAACCAGTTCGCTCTTTTGTAGTTCCACCGTGGGAAGGAAGCTTCAGTGCAGGACTCCATGCCCAGGGTCAAAAAGACTGGCCGATGGTCACTTCCACCTAGCTGTTCTCCGACCTCTCTGCTGGTTAGCTGGTGCATGTCTTCCGTGCAGAAGGCTAGGTCAGGAGTTGATGTAGTGTGCCATCTTCTGGAGTAGAATGTAGGGCAGTCAAAGGGACTGTTCAAAAGGATGAGACCTTTGTCGTCCTGCCAGTTCTCCACCTCTTCTCCTCTCCGATCCAGGTGGTCATATCCCCAACTCTGTGAATGACTGTTGAAGTCACCCACCACGATGAAGTTGGAGGCCTTTGCGGGGATCGTGTCAAGGGCGAGGTGTCTATCATTGGGGCAGTAGAAGTTGACAAGATGGAATTCTGATGTCTTCGTCTGGATTCGAATCACCTGATATTCGGAGTCCTCCATGTGCGTTTCTATCAAACAGGCATTGATGTTGTTCCTGATGAGGGTCAGGATTCCTCCTTTGCTTCGGTCTGTTCTGTCGGACCTAAGGCATTGGTAGCCTCTCACTTTGAAGGACTTTTGTGGTGTCAGGTGCGTCTCCTGAATACAGCAGATGTTGATGTTCTTCTCATGCAGGATATGTGACGGTCCACCACGAAACCAGTCTTAAGTCGCAGCAGACGAAAGCGAGCTAGTTCGAGGAAAAGGCACTGAGGGTCTATCTGGGTGAAATTCACTTTTTTGCAGAAACGTGTTCTGTAGACCCCAAATTACATGACAACCAAACAAATATGCCAAAATCAATCGCTAAATAGTTAAATTATTGGATTTAAATGCAATACATTCATCAAAAAAGTCCAGCATGACATCAAAATGCCTCACTTTGACCGATAATTTGCTTAGTGTATCCCTGACAGGGCCCCAACAAGTTTGGTACCGTCGGAAAGCTTATTGCATCAGCTTTCGCGCCCTGCTGCGCAGTGGTTCAAAATACCCGTCCACTTCCTCCAAATAAGGAAACCGGCACGTAAACAAATTTTAAGATTGAACCAATCAGCTTTGTCTGCCTTCCAAAAAGGACTAGCAACGGCCTCCTCATTGGTCAAATCAGTCCAGGGGGAAGTAACACAGTATGATTTCCGTTCGCTGAACGAAACCAAAACAATGACTGACGTACGCCGATTGACAGCGCTTCTCAACTGCGATTCGCTTGAAAATAACCACGAACTCCAAGATTTGTTGTTGGATTTCTTTGCCGAAGACGTTGCTGGATTCAGTGACTCCGATTCTCATGCCGAAATATGTGACGCTTGCTGAATATGCGGACGAAGAGGAGACAGACCGTCCGCTTTTCAGTGTCAAAAACACCGTTGGCGTTTCTAATGGCACTGCATCAACTGCAAGAACACACGTAGTTGAGGCGAGTTGTAGAGGAGATGTGATGGAGGTGCATGCTGCAGTTCGTTAATTGCAACAGGGCTGTGATGTGCTCGAGAGAACTCGCCTTCGTTGCTGCAAAGCCAATGGAACTGGCTGCAAACAGATTAAAGTTCCCGACGCTGCACCCAGAAATACTCGTCGTGAATGTATCACCCAGTTTGATCCGGAGGAAATTGTAGCTCTACAGCTCTCAGTGCAAGACATGTGACATGTATAAAGGTGAGGTTGGAGGTGGTGTCAACATTGATGTGCAAGAGCTTTTGTGGTGAACAGACTGTCACAGTGGAGGAGTTCCTGTGTTTGGGATCTACATTCTGATCTGTACGTATTCCTATTCGATGCCAACAAAGTGATTGATACAAGTAAGTTGATTTTGCTCAAGTGTTTGTCAAACTAATGGACAAAAACGTAGGTGAGATGCATGTAACCTCTTTATTCCTGATAATGACAGTGAAAATGTTTGCTGATGTGTATGACCTGTATTTGACCGTTTTCCTCCACATGTATGATGTAAACAAAGCCTTCAAAAATGGTGATAATTGTTCTTTTAACCCTTCGTTTTGCATTTAAATGATGCATGAAAGATCAAAGTACACTTGTGCAACATTTGGAAGGGTGAGGTTAATTTTCAACCCCCGTTGCTAAGGAAAATGTGAAGCTGGTGCCTTCCAAAACTTTCAAGCCCGATTTCTCAAAATGGCCGCCGGTCAACTTCTTTCATAAAAATGGCCGTAATATCGTTATTTATTGACCTAGAGCTTTAATTTTTTTTTCTAAACATCCAGGAAAGACTAACAATTTCAAAATAATAACTAACTCAAATCATCCAAATTTCGACTTAAGACTGATTTTGTGATGGACTGTCACATATGCTCCAACTCTGTCTTCTTGTTCAGGATACTTTCTGCGTTCCAGTGCATGACCTGAAAAGGTCGCTGCTGACTGGGTTTCTTCCTGGTTGTGGTGGTGCCAGTCACTTTCCTCCCGCGTCCCCTGGCGTGACAAGACGGACGGGAGGGACCTCCAGTAGTTGGGGCTGGGTCCCTTTGAGGCATGGGACCCGACGCTGCTCCACCCTGGGGGGTCCTCAATGGGCGAGCGCCATTTCCATCTGTGCTGGTTGATTGTGTCATCATTTGCGTAAGTGCGTGTACCCGTGGTTTGTTAGAATGCGCCGTGCGGCCCGGGGTCCTCCGTCTTCAGCATTCGGGGTTTTCTGTCGGGGTTACCTCACCCTTAGCTCATGGCCCGTACGTCCTACCCTGAGAGCACAGGGGGGAGGATTTGCCGGGATCCCACCCGGAGCCAGTTTGGTCCGCGGCCGCAAGCGGCTGATCTCCATATCTGAAGATCGTTCCCCTATCCGCCACCCGGGGACGCGCTGGGTTGGGGGTGGTCGCCCCACTGAAAATCCCACACTGGGTTAAGAAAGATCAGCCTGTCCCAGGTTGGCCGCTGTCAGCGTGAGTTCGTCCCCACGTTCGGCGAGAGATTTATTTCTCAGAGTCAACTTTGTGTGCAGACTCTCCTCGGTGTCCGAACACCCCCGTGTGTACACGCAAGCACAAGACCAAGTGCGCACGAAAAAGATCCTGTAATCCATGTCAGAGTTCGGTGGGTTATGGAAACACGAAAATACCCAGCATGCTTCCTCCGAAAACGGCGTATGGCTGCCTGAATGGCGGGGTAAAAACGGTCATACACGTAAAATTCCACTCGTGCAAAAAAACACGAGTGTACGTGGGAGTTTCAGCCCACGAACGCAGAAGAAAAAAAAATAAAGAAGAACAGAAAATGTGAAAAAAAACAAGGTCTTACAAGGGGGGTTCCACTGTATCAAGACCACTTCAGTTATACAATTTTTTTTAAATACAGTGTGCAAAATTTCTCCCAAATAGTGTGGTTACTGTTTGGATAACTTTAACATCTTTAATTCACAGACCAAATGTTTCAAACTAAGGACCATTTTCTATTGCAAAGGATTTATAACTATTGTTTTTATGAACAATTTCAACCATATAATTAAAAGACTCTCACACGACTGTCATCTTGTGTTTGTCTGAACACACAGAACAATAGGGACAGATATCTACAACATCATGGTCTGAAGGCTATCAACTCACACAAAATATCCATGTTTAAAAGTTTACTGTAAAAGCATGCAACAAAGACCACCCCATCCACATTATGCGTGGCTAACACAATACAACACTCACCCTCTGTTCAGCATCACCAATGAGACAGACAGCTCGCAGGGAGGGTACCCATCGCTTGAACTCGGCCATCCAGTTGGCCAGGGTGGATTTGGGACAGATGACCAGATGGGGGGACGGAATGTTGCGATAGTGTTTCATGTACCCCAGCAGCGAGATTGTCTGCAGTGTCTTTCCCAAACCCTGTGATACAGAGATTCTTCCTGCCTTAGGGATGTCTCATTCAAATTTCAACCTTATGACAGCTAGGGGTTGTATTCCAGTAAAATTTATCAAAACACAAAGCAGATGCTAGTAATAGTATCAAATTAACAATTTCACCTAAAACACACAGCAGTATCAGAGCTTAACTCAAAAATGCAAAATGGTATTATGTATGCCCAAAGGAGCACAAACCAACCAGTCATTCATGCAGACATACCAGAGGCAGGAAAAAAAGATCTCAGACTGAATAGCGTAACAGTTGTTTTTTAAAGTACTGACAAGTACATCAGAAGCATGAAGCAAGAAAACAAGCATCAAGTAATTTACTCACAGAGCAACGTTTACTCTAAATAAAATCCTGAAACTATTCCATTCAGAAGAGCTTGTTATCACAACTCTCAACATGTAAAAAATAAATCACCATTTCGTCAGCCAGAATTCCGTTGATTCCATTTTCATAGAGGGAGATCATCCAGTTGAGACCCCGAACCTGGTAATCTCTCATTTCACCTCCCTTGACAACTGTCAACACAGCAGCAAAACATGGCTAGAGGCTCACCAGCAAAACTGAGGCAAGTCATGAGAAATGAAGCTCGAGATGAATTACTATTTCAATTTCATACAGATTCAATACAGTGCAGAAGCCCAGGAAAGATGTCAGTGATAACCTTATATAAGAGAAGATAGTTTTGATACAGGAGCAATAAATTGTACAATGGAACACCAACCATCTTAAGACCCCCCCTCCCCCTCACTTTAAGATTCCCTCCCTTTTAAGTCTGTTTGCTTGGATTTTCTGTTCAAAACCTCTGTAAATTTACCTAATTTAAAGAATCCCTCCATTTTAAGACCTGAATATTAAAGATTTTTGAAGGTCATAAAAGGGGGGGGGGTTCCACAGTACCAATAAACAACTTGTATTGCGACCACTTCCTACTGTTTTTGGAAGCCAATGTACAAAACCATTTAACTTTTCTAACCATCAAATCACATCTAATCACATTTTCATTTCATTTTCATTTTCATTACTTTATGTCCCATCGCTGGGAAATTCGGGTCGCTTCCTCCCAGTGGAAAGCTAGCAGCAACGGAGTCGCGCTACCCAGGTGTCTGCGTGTTTAGGTGTATTCAGCCACCTGCACTTATGGCAGAATGACCAAGGTCTTTTACGTGCCATTGTGATGACACGGGGGTGGGACATGGCTTCCGTCTCTGGGTCTGCACATAAAGTTGACCCGTGTCCGTCCCGGCCCGAATTCGAACCTGCGACCTTTCGATCACAAGTCCAGTGCTCTACCAACTGAGCTACCGGGCCCCAGCTGAATAGGTAGAGTATATAGTCCACCTATCTGCACTACTTGCAACAACAAAGAGTGCTCACATGAAGGGGATTTCTCAAAGCGCAAAAGAACATCCCTCGTCTTGCGACATTCGGAGAGTAACTCTTCGTCTTCTTCCTGCTCTGTACGTCTGTGTCGATGACTGCAAACACAGAAGTATGAGATTTTACAGTCAAAAATAGCATAACTGAAAATGATTATGATGATAAAACTACCAGCGTTAGTTTTTAAATACCACTTGCATAATCTTTTCTTCTAAATGATTCTGTTTCTAACAAAAATATTGCCGGGTCTTAGTCTTTGGGCAAAACTTCAATATTTTGTCTGTCACAATATCAGATAGTGTTGTAACAAGTGTACAAAATTGAGAGAAATCAATCCGATATTCTTTATGATACAGAATGTTGTCCCCCGAAAGCGGCGTATGGCTGCCTAAATGGCGGGGTAAAAACGGTCATACACGTAAAATTCCACTCGTGCAAAATACACGTAGTGTACGTGGGAGTTTCAGCCCACGAACGCCGAAGAAGAAGAAGATACAGAATTTTGAATATGATGACACACCAAGATACAGATGAATGAGTTGGGTTATGACCAATCAATTACAACCACAGGACCTATTTTGGAAGTGGTATTAATCCCTGGTTAACGTTTGTTGTAATGATGTGTTTCTTGAATTATTATAACGTGTCTTTCCGATATGGCTGGAAATAGCTCAATTACATGTTTTCGTAGGCTTTAGTTAGATCAGTTTCTCAATTTGCATTGTACATATTTACTGGAACATCGATTTTAACCCAAAAATGACACAATGTCAAGCAGAGTCCCCACAATCATATATCAAAACATGAAAACAATTGACAAGGAATTTTGTTCACAGACCTGCAAAACGTACCATTACATCCGTGTTAAAAAATGGCATCAGAAGAGATAAAAGTGATCGTACTCTGAAAATTAGACACGTTGAGTGATATGAAAGAGCTGTTTTCAAGTGTTCATCTGCCTCGTTCAAAAATAGATTTAAGAAGATTACCTTCAGGACGTTTAAAATTATGATATTCTTGGAAAATTCTTTGCATTCGGGTGAAACATCAAGAGTCTACTCACTCTCCAGCTGTCAACAGTTTGGATTTTTCATCAATCTTTTTTGCAACACGCGGTCGCCCAGGTTTCATCTTCAGGGGGCTTGTTGGTCCCCCACCTCCTGCTGCAGCGCCCGTCGACATGAAATGGGCAAACAGCTCTGTCTGTTGCAGGAGGAAGTTGAACCTGTTGCTGCGATTTTCTTGCTGTAAAACAAAGTATAATGAAAATTGAATGTGAAGTCAATGGTTATTTGCCCTACAGGTGACACTCAAGAATTGCCACTCAAGTACGCAAATGACAGACCTTGATTATTAAATTATTTCTCAAATTGGCCACCACCGCCATTGAGGATGTTACAAATACAATTGAATTTCAATTTCCTGGTGGTTTCTCAACCACAGATAAACTCAGTGTACATTTTACACAGGCTACAAGGCACTTCCTACATCGCCAGCAGAGAAACAACAACTGAACAAGTGTCGCCCACCCATGTTCAGTCAGACCCGATGTTCTGTACATGACATGTATACCTGAAGCTTCCATTACAGGTGATTGTAATTCTTCCAGTATGGTTCAAGTTCAACTGCACAGGGCACTTGGGACAATGCAAATGCTGATTGGTACTACATAGACATACTCCATTGGTATTAGATGAAGATGACATTTCAACTACCCAAATACTAAGTAATACTATTTAGGCTATTAATTATTATGTATCTCTAGTCTAACTATAGTTCTAACCAAGATGTCTTGATAGATTTAAATACTACATTTCCCTTACAACAGACCCTATTGATAATGATATTCCAAGCTCTCATATTTGTAAACTCTCGCAAATTTAAAATCATAGCAAAGCATGTGGTACGGCTATCTCGCGAGAGCTGCAAAGGCCGATATTGGAAGTTCTCGCAGATTTCGAAGCATAACAAATAGCATGTCTCACGAGAGCTGCTCAGATATCGAAAAGGTCAATAGTTGTTTCCCTTCCATTATATGCATTCACAAGCACCTGTACTTACAATTTTCGCTTCATAGCCACAATCTTCTCCTTCTCCTCCACCGCTTGCACTGGCTCCACTGGCTTTGGGAGGAGTTTTCAGTAACACAGATGGTCCCGGGAATGATAGCTAGAAGAAATATGACACAGTTCAATGAATGCAAAAGCATAACACATCCTACGATTGACAAGTGTTTGGATATGAACGGATATTTATTATCAAATAATCAGTCATAAGAAAGTGTTAAAACTAAACTAAAAAACGTCTTTTCACTCCAACGCTCACCCAATCATTGAATGATGAATCAACAAAGATTCACCAACTAAACGATCGAATATGTACACTTTCTCAACTACAAGCCTTTTAAAATACACACATTTCAATACATGTATAGACATTTACTGCATGCTGCGAGATATTTAGCTGTTCTTAGAACATTACTACCAAATACCCCTACATACTACTTTCACAACAATCACAATGAACAATGCCGGTCTTTTCAATCTCATGCATCGCACTTCAATCTTTATCATTTCCTACACAAAGAAGGATCCAAACCTGTTGTTCCATCGGCTCCTCAGGACTATCAGGCTCTGAGTCCGACATTGTGCAAGTTTTCAGTTAAAATTCGCCCATGTAAGCTTGATTGTGAAAATAACTGTTGTCCCCAGAAAATTCTTTGGCGGGGGAAATCTAATGGCAAACCACGGCCATGCTTGTACTCTTTGACCCAAATTAAAGGTCGGTGTTTTCTCAAAACCTGTTTTACTACACCTAAGAAGTGCAACATTTCCTCAAAATAATATTTGCTTGTAATTTCTATTTCACTGTTACTTAATCTGAATTATGTTCTCAACAAAAATTGTATTAACCATTTATTTTGAGATTATAATGTTAAGCGGATGTTCGACTTGGTTTACCCAAGCAAAAAACTATCGTGTGTGTAGACCACCTCTCTCGTTTCCCGTCACTTTGTCTTTGATTGGGCCTCAATGAACTCTGCCAACCATCACTCAACAAAGCCTGCATACAACATCACCCTCAAACACCCTCTACATCCGAGTTGTTCAAAGTTGTATTTGTTTGTTCGTTTATTTGTTTTCTTGACTGTTTTAGTTCCTGTCAACAGTTTCCATTTCCGCATTCATTGTTTGGACTCTTTGCTGGAATACTTTTTTTTATGTCGTTCTTTTAATTCCACATGTATATTATTCCAACGAATCTGTTAAAATGTTAACAAAAAGTTGTTGATGTTTTAAATGCCAATCATTCACATGTTTCATCGGAAGGAGAAACAAGTCGCGTAAGGCGAAAATACAACATTTAGTCAAGCTGTCGAACTCACAGAATGAAACTAAACGCAATGCATTTTTTCAGCGTAGCATCGTCAGTCCACCGCTCGTGGCAAAGGCAGTGAAATTGACAAGAAGAGCGGGGTAGTAGTTGCGCAGAGGATAGCACGCTTTTCTTTATCTCTATTCTTCTTAACTTTCTGAGCTTGTTATATTTAGTCAAGTTTTGACTAAATATTTTAACATCGAGGGGGAATCGAAACGAGGGTCGTGGTGTATGTGCGTGCGTGTGTGTGTGTGTGCGTGTGTGTGTGTGTGTGTGTGTGTGTGTGTAGAGCGATTCAGACTAAACTACTGGACCGATCTTTATGAAATTTGACATGAGAGTTCCTGGGTATGAAATCCCCGAACGTTTTTTTCATTTTTTTGATAAATGTCTTTGATGACGTCATATCCGGCTTTTCGTGAAAGTTGAGGCGGCACTGTCACGCCCTCATTTTTCAACCAAATTGGTTGAAATTTTGGTCAAGTACTCTTCGACGAAGCCCGGGGTTCGGTATTGCATTTCAGCTTGGTGGCTTAAAAATTAATTAATGACTTTGGTCATTAAAAATCTGAAAATTGTAAAAAAAAATAAAAATTTATAAAACGATCCAAATTTACGTTTATCTTATTCTCCATCATTTGCTGATTCCAAAAACATATAAATATGTTATATTCGGATTAAAAACAAGCTCTGAAAATTAAATATATAAACATTATTATCAAATTTTTATTTTCGAAATCAATTTAAAAACACTTTCATCTTATTCCTTGTCGGTTCCTGATTCCAAAAATATATAGATATGATATGTTTGGATTAAAAACACGCTCAGAAAGTTAAAACGAAGAGAGGTACAGAAAAGCGTGCTATCCTTCTCAGCGCAACGAATACCCCGCTCTTCTTGTCAATTCCACGTGCACTGCCTTTGCCACGGGCGGTGGAGTGACGATGCTACGAGTATACGGTCTTGCTGCGTTGCGTTGCGTTCAGTTTCATTCTGTGAGTTCGACAGCTACTTGACTAAATATTGTATTTTCGCCTTACGCGACTTGTTTAATCTAAACATATCATACCTATATGTTTTTGGAATCAGGAACCGACAAGGAATAAGATGAAATTGTTTTAAAATTAATTTCGGAAAATTAATTTTAATCATAATTGTTATATTTTTAATTTCCATAGATTCTTTGTAATCCGAATATAACATATTTATATGTTTTTGGAATCAGAAAATGATGCAGAATCAGATAAAATAGTTTTTTGATCGTCACTTTTATAAAAAAAATTAAGTAGAAGTGCAACGCCAAGGCACTGCATACCCCAGCGAAAGACAAACCTCTCTCTCTCTCTCTATCTCTCTCTCTCTCTCTCTCTCTCTCTCTCTCTCTCTCTCTCTCTCTCTCTCTCTCTCTCCGTCTCTCTCTCTCTCTCTCTCTCTCCGTCTCTCTCTCTCTTTCATCTTCTCTTACTCACTCTCTGTCAGGCTGTCTGTCTGTTTGTCTGTTTGTCTGTCTGTCTGTTTCTGTCTCTGCCTCTATCTGTCTCTGCCTCTATCTCTCTCTCCCTTTCTCTCTCTCTCTCCCTCTCTCTCTCTCTGTAACTACACTGACACTCACTGACACGAACACACACACACGCACACACACACACACACACACGCACACCCTGACACACAAACACACACACACACACACACTGACACACACACATACACACCCCAAATTACACACGTACACACATACACACTCACTCACTCACTCTCTCACACACACTTCATACACACAAAACACACCCCCATACTGCGTTCAAGAGTAGGTTGAAGACTCAGTTCTTCCCGTAGCTGCATGGCTGCGACTTTCATGTTCGACGTGATGTGTTGTGCCCCAAAAGACATTCTTGTGCCGCTGTGCTCTGTCCCGGAGAGGTGTTTTCTTTGTGTTTAATATTATTTTGTTTGGACCTAGCTATTGATGTGTACATTGTTGTTAAACAGTTGTTTGTTGTATGTTTATCGGGGTTTGCTAGTGTGTGATAGGGTTCGTGTCCGTCTGTAGATGTTAGTTTTTACATTTAGTCAAGTTTTGACTAAATGTTTTAACATCGAGGGGGAATCGAAACGAGGGTCGTGGTGCATGTGTGTGTGTGGTGTGTGTGGTGTGTGTGTGTGTGTGTGTGTGTGTGTGTGCGTGTGTGTAGAGCGATTCAGACCAAACTACTGGACCGATCTTTATGAAATTTGACATGAGAGTTCCTGGGATTGATATCCCCGAACGTTTTTTTCCTTTTTTTGATAAATACCTTTGATGACGTCATATCCGGCTTTTTGTAAAAGTTGAGGCGGCACTGTCACGCCCTCATTTTTTAATCAAATTGATTGAAATTTTGGCCAAGCAATCTTCGACGAAGGCCGGACTTCGGTATTGCATTTCAGCTTGGTGGCTTAAAAATTAATTAATGACTTTGGTCATTAAAAATCTGAAAATTGTAAAAAAAATTATATTTTTCTAAAACGATCCAAATTTACGTTCATCTTATTCTCCATCATTTGCTGATTCCAAAAACATATAAATATGTTATATTTGGATTAAAAACAAGCTCTGAAAATTAAATATATAAAAATTATTATCAAAATTAAATTGTCCAAATCAATTTAAAAACACTTTCATCCAAAAACATATAGATATGATATGTTTGGATTAAAAACACGCTCAGAAAGTTAAAACAAAGAGAGGTACAGAAAAGCGTGCTATCCTTCTCCGCGCAAGTACTACCCCGCTCTTCTTGTCAATTTCACTGCCTTTGCCGTGCGCGGTGGACTGGCGATGCTACGAGTATACGGTCTTGCTGCGTTGCATTGCGTTCAGTTTCATTCTGTGAGTTCGACAGCTACTTGACTAAATGTTGTATTTTCGCCTTACGCGACTTGTTTTTTGTTAGTCCTGTGTTGACAACTCTTCGACAAACGCTTAGAACTGTACCCACGGAATACGCGCGATATAAGCCTCATATTGATTGATTGATTGAACAAACATTGCAAATTTCCAGAAGCTGCAATCTAAAACGACCTATCTCTGATTCTAGCAAACGATCTCTCCAATGTTTAACACAAAATCAGCAAACTCTCCTGTCACATAGAACGTCCATTGTATAGTGCAATGTTGAAATGAAGTTACCGGTCTGAAACATTTAGTCGTTTCTTCTGAGACAATCCTTGTTCTCTTATCTACAGATTTACCGCAGTCTTCACCACGCGAATTCACAACAGTCAGACTTTCGAACATGTATACAATCTACGTAGGCAAGTATGATACGTCATGACGTCATAGGATTCCTAGCATATTGACGTAATGCTAAACATCCGGTTATCCCGAGTTTTCTCCGTAATACATGTCCGTGGGTTTTTCAATGTTCGGTTATTTCCGTGGCTTCATGCGGAAAGGGAACCGTCGTCTGCAATCAACGACATGGACCATTCTGGTCCAGTGCTGACAAAAACATGATTTTAACACAGAATGTAATGTCAGAATAGCTATATAAACGCTATTGTGTTTTAATCGTAGCAATGGGGTCCGATATTTAGACGAGACAACTATAATGCCGACGAGTCGGAGACTAAGAATAAAGTAAAAGAATAGGGACTATTTGAATGACGCGCATTTGACACTCTGAGTGATTAGGCTGAAATGAAATTGCCTACAAAATGTCGTCTGCATGACTGCATGTTCGACCCGTGTTGGTCGTTGTATAAATAGCTTAAACAATGACAACTCGTTGATTACTGGAAAATAAACCACTCGTGGGTATTTGCAGCCGCTTGGTAATTCACTCGTGGTTTATTTTCCCTCCGCACACTCGTGAATTACCAAGCGGCTGCAAATACCCACTCGTGGTTTATTTTCCAGTAATCAACTCGTGGTCATTGTTTAAGCTCTATGTAACTATTGGTCATTCTGGATGAGTCCATCTCTCGACAGAGGGGGGCTCGCGTGCTCCAACATTATAATGAGCCAGTACCAAATGCTGCAGAAAAAGTGTAAACAGGTTTTCTGCAGTAAAACAACAGCACCGTTTTACTGCAGCATTCTTGATTTCAATTTTACTGCAGTAAAATGTTTTGCTCCAGAAAAACCCGTTGCTTCGGCGAAAGATGACATTATGCAGAAATGCTGCAGAAAAGACAGTTTTTCTCCAGCATTTCTGTTTTCTGCAGAATAACTGAATAATGCCAAAATTCTGAAGAAAAAGTGTAAAACAGTTTTTCTGCAGTAAAACAACATCACCGTTTTACTGCAGCATTCTTGATTTCAATTTTACTGCAGTAAAACTGTTTTACTGCAGAAAAAAACGTTGCTCTCGCGAAAGATGACATTATGCAAAAATGCTGCAGAAACAAACAGTTTTTCTCCAGCATTTCTGTTTTTCTGCAGAATAACTAAATGAAGTCATAATCCGCTAAGGATATATGTTTGTGCACTAGGCTATGCTAACTTGGTTTTTCAGTCTGTCTCCAGAGCTAGTGTCTATTTTGGACATGACCTGGTTATATGCAAAAAATTCACTAGGCCTCCAGAATGAACATTTTATAGAAGCAAACTCACGAAGATCGACACGCACGAGCTTTTGACGAAGGCGAATCTGGCAGTCCCTAGTGTTTACATTTTGAGTTGGCAAGTTACATTTTTAGAACTAATGTTATTATTTCTTTCTGATGAAATCTAAGAATACTTCCAACATGTGTGCATTCGCAACACTCGGCGGAAGGATAGAAACGAGTGAAGATTGTTTGTGATACTTTCAGGTCTGAATGTGCCAACTGTGTCAGAGTCTGTGTGGAGATGGAGAAAGTGGAGGAATGGAACTGCTGCACAGAGTCTACTAAAATTATGAAGAAGCTGAACTGTCCCAGGCAGGTATGTATTACGTTTTACTTGGCATTAATTTAATTACATTTTTTCAATGAAAAGAGCAAAGGAAAAGTGTGACTATTTTGCAACATTGATGCAGAGGTTATTCATTACTATAAATAGTCTGTAAAGCCTTAACTTCATAATGTCTGTTCGAAGTTTAGTTCTTACACTAATTTCATAGTTAACCATAAGTTATAACAATACTGTTATGTTTGCAGACCTCCCGAAAAAAAATGGTATTACATGCATCACGCAGCTCCCATCATTTGAAAGCGTCTGCCTAAACACGGATATGCTGGAGACGGCATATTACCAGTACCGGGAGGAGCATGGGTTTTTACAGGCTACTCTTAAGGAGTAAGTGACACACCTATCTTTCTTTACCAAGCATGTGCTTGTCACATCATCGTGATGTGTTGGCAGATACTTTTAGGTCTGTTCCACATGACAAATGTACCCCGTACACCCATCCATTCACACACCTGAAGAAGAAGGTGACAGAAGATTTTTTTTAATTTGCAGGTTTAAAGCAATCCTTGTTTTTCATGTCTTAAAACAATTTTCTTCTCACAAAGTTGAAAGTTGGTCCATTAAAAAAAAAACCCATTAAATTAAAAGATAAGACATACAAGTGCACACATAGTATTTCCTCTTCTTGTCGATCACGCGTCTATATTGTGATGTGTTTGACATGGTATGATGCATATAATATAACGCATAAAATTATTTTACCAGCAAAATAGATGGTTTCAGCAGCAAATAGGAAGGATTGAGCAGCGAATGTGAAGCAGCAAATTGGATGAATTCAACAGCAGAATAGATGAATTGAACAGCCAAGCAGATTTATTTGACAGTAAAAAAGATGAAAAATCCTGCAAAATGAGAACAGCAAAAAGGATGAAAAAACAGCAAAATGGACACAAATCAGCAAAATAGTAATAAAAATTGAAGAAAAAGTTCATACAGAAAATGGACAAAAACATGAAATCGCATTCACTCTATTTGAAAAAAATCAACACACACACACACACACACACACACACCACCTTGCACCACCACCAAACAAAGGAATGTGAGAGAATGCCCATGCAGAGCGCTAGCAGCAAGTACACCAGACCTACTGACGAATGAGAGCTGGTTTTGCCCACAGAACTTATATTATAATGTAAGTTCTGTGGTTTTGCCAGCTTAGGTCGTCCCCTATTTCACTTCTCTCCCAGGGGGACGGTCTTTGCCTGTGCTGGTCCGTTGTTTCTGCCATTCCCTGGCCATTCCCCTACACCTTTTTGCTGGTGGCAATTCTTCATTTTCACTGGATGATGCCTCTTGGGAGATGAGGTGGATGGTCTCAAACTCAGTGTCATCCATACTTGACAAACTGTGTTGAAACTGTGTTGCACTTACATGCAGTTGCCCCACAGTAGTTCAGATGTAGTCACAAGAAGTTCAGTATCAGTCTCAGTAATAAAACGTGCCGTAATAAAGTACATGTCAACCCACAATTGCTAAAAGGCGAACAAAGCTCAGGTGAATAAGACCCAGATACAACTCTGATTACAGTTCCAGGGCCGGACTACCGGGGGGGTTATGGGGGTTGCGCAACCCCCCCCCCCTAGCCTAAACATGTACCTTACTTATTTCATTTTTTTTATTATTGCTTATTTTATGCCGTTTCATGCAAGGAGCGACCATTTTCCTATCTCAGAATATGACCTACCCGTCAGCTTCAGGGGGCTTCGCCCCCTGACCCCCACAACGAGGGGGTGGGGGGTGGGTTCTAGGGTTTCCAGACCCCCCCCCCCCCCAGCCAAAAAATAAAAATATTGAATGAGGTATGCATTTCTTTATTTTACATTGAGTTTCAATTTTTGGGGTATTAATCAGTGACAAAATCTGCTGCCTGAAACTGGTAATGATCATCCTCAGAATGCACCAGATTGCACCATTTTGCATCCTTTTTTTCAAAATTTTCCGGGGGGGCATGCCCCCGGACCCCCCTAGCAAGCTAGGCGCGAAGCGCCTTCACACCCATATCTTCACAATATACTTTTGAAAAAAACCAGTCATAAAATGAACTGATCCGCCCCTGCCGCCAGGGGGGACATCCCCCTGGGCCACCACTGGCAACCCCCCCCTCCTCTTTGCCTAGTCCGGCCCTGAGTTCATATGTAGTCACGTTTGTTGAATTCATGTAATCTGCTGCTGTGATCATCTATTCTGCTGCTGTGACCATCAATTCTGCTGTCAGTTGTATTTTCTTGCTGGTAAAGTATCTAATTTGCAGTTTAAATATCATCTCAGCTGTTCAAACAGCAAATCTGCTGGTTAACCATCTTTTTTGCTGCTAAAATATCCAATTTGCTGCTAAGTATATTTTTTGCTGCCAAAAATATTTATCGCAGCTAATTTGCTGTTGAAACCCATCTTTTTTGCTGCTGGTCCATCTAATTTGCTGGTCCATTAAATCCCTGCCAAACTGCCATAATATATTATATACAAACCAGTAAATATTATTTTGTTATCCTCGGATCTCTCCACACTGAAGTCCAGAAGTGAATAATAGATTCATAGTTTATACACTTTGTGTGAAACAAGATCAACATAATGCTGGAAAGAAACACATTTTGGAAAGTAGATTTTAAACATAATTAACTAGGTAAAATGAAAGATTTACATGGATCTTGTCATACTGTCACACACACACACACACACACACTGACACCCAGCCATGAAACAAGCCATTCTATCAATTCACGAAAAATAAGTGTTCTTCCCCCCACTTTCCACACCTTTTGTAGGAACACCCTGCCGGACTATGCAACACACACTTATGTCACAGATTTTGTGATTATTTTTCAGGAAGTACCGCTACATAGGATTCTGACAGCTTGTGAGGTGGTGCCATGGTGTGCTAGGGAGGAAAATCAGGATACCTTTACCTTCATGTGGAGTACGGGCCATCAGATATGCATTTCCGTCTGATGTACTACAGAGGTTTTGAGTGGTCTGAGCTTGAATGAAAATGGTAACATGAAAATGTATTTATAATCTAATGCATCACTTATGAAATAAAAGAGTAAAATCTGTAATTCCTTGCAAGTGCATTTTGTTCAGTATTGTCGTTGGTGTCAACATCAGCGGGGAAAAGTGGGATCAGTTTGGTTATCTTGTACTGTATGGTGCTGCAGCTTCTTATCGGTAGGTGGTGATATGCAGCGGCCCAAAAGTCAGGTTTGTCACAAAATTCCTCTGGGAAGGAAGCTTCAAAGGCACCTGGATCCTTTGTCAGCTTCTCAAACAGACGTTGAAGCAATCTTGACACGTGACCTGTAAATGTAACAGTGGATAGCTCAGGATGAGATAGTCGTGAAAAGGCATTATTAGCACGGAACCAAGTACAGCTTTTATGCTTGCAAAAATGCATTTTAGGAAGAATGCAGCAGTTCTAGCGAATACCCAACTGAACAAAATCTGTTAATCCTTTAAATGTAATATTTCTCTCTCTGTCTTTTCCCTCTTCAGTTGTGTGTGTGTGTGTGTTTGGGTAAATTGCAAAAGGCAGTGAAATTAACGAGCCTAGCTGTTTAGTGCGGTAGTGGTTGCGCTGTGCTGCATAGCACGCTTTTCTGTACGCTTTGTTTTAACTTTCTGAGCGTGTTTTTAATCCAAACATATCATATCTATATGTTTTGGGAATCAGGAACCGACAAGGAATAAGATGAAATTGTTTTTAAATCGATTTTGGAAATTTTATTTTAATCATAATTTTTATATTTTTAATTTTCAGAGATTGTTTTTAATCCGAATATAACATATTTATATGTTTTTGGAAACAGAAAATGATGAAGAATAAGATAAACGTAATTTTGGATCGTTTTATAAAAAATAATTTTAATTACAATTTTCAGATTTTTAATGACCAAAGTCATTAATTAATTTGTAAGCCTCCAAGCTGAAATGCAATACCGAAGTCCGGCCTTCGTCTAAGCATGCTTGGCCAAAATTTCAATCAATTTGATTGAAAAGTGAGGGTGTGACAGTGCCGCCCAGACCTGTTTACCCCCATAAGTGTTTTGGAGTAATGCTCAGCCCCAAAAATAGTAATCCTGGCACAAAAATAGTAATCATCCAGCATTCGTCGCCAATTACAACGCACATGACAACTGTGACTGCGAAACGCAATCATGCACATATATCCATCATTCACAAACCAAACACATCAGTCAGTTTTTGTAGTCATCATAATTTCAACGAAGATCACATCAAAAGCACATGCATCACTGATTCTTTTTCTTTTGCTCGTAGTAGGCTTTTTTCAGTGTGTCAAGCGCTTCTCTACTGTACTTGCGCTTGCCGAATGAGTGAGGGCGAGACTTCACCACTAGAATAAGGCTCTCCAGCGTCTTATCAGACAGACATGATCTCTGGTCAGTCCTGTGCTTTTTCACCCCATTTTGCCATTGAAAAAACAATGCCAAACATGTGAATTGATAAAAAAAAAAAAAAAAATAATTTTTATTTATTTTTTTTTTTACATTTTTTTTATTTATGAAAATCGTAGTCTTGACACGGATAGCGGAATGGCGTATTTTTTGCAGAAAATCGTAATAAATTACGCCAAAATCGTAAGGGTAAACAGGTCTGGCCGCCTCAACTTTTACAAAAAGCCGGATATGACGTCATCAAAGACATTTATCGAAACTGAAATGGAAAAAAATCTGAGGATATCATACCCAGGAACTCTCATGTAAAATTTCATAAAGATCGGTCCAGTAGTTTAGTCTGTATCGCTCTACACACACACACACATACATACACCACGACCCTTGTCTCGATTCCCCCTCTATGTTAAAACATTTAGTCAAAACTTGACTAAATGTAAAAAGGCACTCTGTTTCTTTTTCTACTTTTTCTGTGTTATGTCTGCAGTGTGTGTGTGTGTGTGTGTGTGTACACTGCTTTGAGCAGGGTCTCCCTGGATTCATAACAATTATTATTGAACTGTCTTTTACCAGGCCCTACTACATTGTAGTTAAGTTTCTGTAACTTCACAAAGTGAGAGCAACAACTTACATTTTAAACACACACACACTCACACGCACACATTTCTGCACAAAACTCCATCTGTACAAAACAAGTCACAATTTATTAGCACACGGTCAAAACGTCAAGTCACATACATATTATTCAGGGATATGTACAATTCTTTGAAAAGTGGGAAAATAAACACAGCTGATGCAAATGATCATAAGCTCTTTCAAATTTCTGTTTAGCTAAACTTCTCACTTTAACTAAATCTTTGGTTTTCCATCCAACTTGAAGTATTTGGAACATTTCTGTCAAATTAATTTTCGGCCTAAACAATTAAAATGAATCTAATAAAAGACTTAAACAAAACATTTTAAAACATAAAAACTAACAAGGAAAAACCATCAATAACAATTTAAAACAAAAACACACAACAAAGACGTTAACATATATTTCAAAAGTGAAACATAAAATAAAACAAAAACTTATCAATGCAAGATTAACTTGCTGCCTATTTAAACCAATCATTCTTTACACATAACTGAGAACTCTCCAGACACTCAAGAAGTTCCACTCTTTCAACAAACTTCTGTAACACAGCTGCATGTGCCTTAACAAAACTAAACACGTTTTCAAATTTAAATGAATTCCTGCTACTTCAACACAATGTTCCTACTTCAGCAGCAACAACAACAAAAAGTAATCTAGAATCTCCGATTCTTTTAATATTTAAGAATATAAATTCTTCAAGACATTGGCACACAACCATACAGTTTACATCATCTTAAGTACTTTTTCTAAGCAAATCAAGTACATCAATATGACAACATAAGAGAGAAATGTTGCACTGTATGACATGAGGGGCATGATAGCTCAGTTTGTTGCTCGCACTGGACATTTCTAAGGTCACAGGTTCGATACCATGCTGGGATGGACACGTAAAAGACCTTGGTGATTCGACCACAAGTGTTGGTGGCTGAACTAAGCATGCTCACACCTGTGCAGCATGACTATTGTTGCTGCTAGCTTTCCACTGGGAGGAAGCGACCCGAATTACCCAGCAGCCGGATAATAAGGTAATGAAAATGCAAACATAACAATGGAAATGAAATGAATAAATAAGAACACTTTCTGCAGAACAAACGTCAGTGTCAGCACTGCAACTGAATCTCGGTGGTCTGTACAGATATGTCCATCTCAAGAAGCGTCTTCCGACAAGCCTGGACAGATTTTTTGTCACCCAGAGCTTCGTACATGCGGCTGGCTTCCTTGATGAGCCCGACTCTCTCCTCAGAGCTGTGCATCATGGGGTCAGGTAAGTGACGACCAGCCATCAACAGTGCTGTCGCTTGCTCCCTCTCAGGAACTTCACTGTCCGATGAATCACCTGAAGCAGAGTCACAACATTTTGAATAACAAATCTTGGGGAGCTAAATCCATGGCTTGAGTAGTCTTTTTCTAAAAGTTACAGTAGTTGGAATATTTGGTTCCCTTCTATTGGATACCACCACCATCTTCTTTACTACTGTACCTCACTGTACTAGTACAGCCCACATCATCCCCATCCCCCTACCAGTCAACCTTCCCCTCCCCCTACCAACATACACATTACTGGGTACAGGAATTTGAAGTGTGGATGCATGCATACACACAAAATGCTTAATAATAAACTATGCTTGGGAAACTGTGTTATGAAGTTTTAGACTCGGTCCATTGGTTGTTAAAGAGCATTTTTGGCTCACGTAAGTGTAGCCTATGCGATCGTAACTTTGTCTGTCTGTGCGTGCGTGCGTGCGTATGTGCGTGCGTGCGTGTGTATGTCTGTGGTAGAAACTTTAACATTTCGTCATTTGAAGACGTCACATTATGGCGTAAGAGGGTTAGACGTCACGCGAAGGAATTACTGAAAGTCTCGGTCATTGTTTTTTGAGCGGGCCGAGACTAGTTGGCAGTCGTGTCGTAGATTGTTGACACTCTCTCTCTCCTCTCTCTCTTTCAACTTCAGGCCCTTCAAGCGTTATTATTCTGGTTTGTTTCGTTTTGGTTTCATTTTTCATTGCTCATTTTTCTTTTTGATTTATCTCCCTTTCCCCCTTCTTTTGCGCTTGGAGGACATCATCTTCTCTGATAAGTCGTTTTGATATTTGTATTGATGTTTTCATTTTTTTTTTTTAACCTGTTGAAGACCATTAGGTCGAAGCGTTGTTCATTGTCATTTGTTTGTATATTTCGTTGCGAGTCCAGAATATTCGGTATTACTCTTAGTCGTGTCCCTGTAAGTAGGCTACATGCAGACAGACAGATCTAGATCTAGTGTCTCGCTTTCTTGCACAGTGTCACCTATGCTTACTGTGTGTGTGTGTGTATGTGTGACGGAGTGATTGAGTTTGTGTTACTGTTTGTCTATTTCTTACGTGAGCCTTGAAGGCTTCGCCTCTTGTTGAGTATATCATTGCCAGAGTGTCTAAATAACAGCACAGCAAATGTCCCATGGGCCTCTTTGAACCAAATTCGCAAACAAACATCTAAAAATGTCTTTTTCAAAGATATCGTCAAATACTATATCTTCGAGAAACATAACATCCCAAATCTCACCTCCACTGCTTGACCGCTGTACCCGGCGGCGAATACTTCTGTCCAGAAGCTGTTGTGTCTTTGCTGGGTTGGCTCCTGCCATCATGCGAGCTGTCGCTTCATGCAGGAACACCTGTGAAAAAAACCACAATGATTTTATTCTTTATCTTCACACGCCTCTAACCCTGTCAGATAATTAGGCCTCTAACCCTACGAAATAATTAGGCCCCTAACCCTATAAAAGAACCTTTACACCAGGAACATCACAGATTAAGTGGTACCACTGGGGAATGTTTACACTTGCAACTCTTGTTGTATGTGCAAACATCAATCCTGTGTGTGTGTATCTGTGTGTGTATGAAGGCACACAAGCATGCATGCATACTGTGCGAGTGATCATAGCAGGATAAAAGGACACCATGCACATAAGAGAAAACCTCTGATTGCATGTGTAAACTTTAATCTGTGTGTGTGTGTGTCTGCATGCATGTATGTGTGCCTGCGTGTGTGCGTGTATGGTGTATGCGTGCGTGTGTGTGTGTAAGTGGATGTGTGTGAGTGTGTGTGTACCCAATGTGTTTTTCTTACCTTTGGCAGTGCAGCTTTGTTGATGTGGGAGAGCTTCCTCAGGCTGCCGAGATCTTGCTGGAAGGCAATCAGCTCCACCTGGCTGGCAGGGTGTCCTCCCTTGTCCCCGGGCTGTGACATTTCCCACAAGTCTGTGCGCGTGGTAAGCAGCCAATCGCAAAGCAACAGCTGGACGCACTGCAATGCCAGCAGAAAAAAGTTAATTAATCAGACTAGGTAAAAGGAGCACGTGAACTCTGTGTCTAGTGTTAAGTTTACTTGCAAAAGAAAATGATATGCTACACAACAACAACAAGAAACATCATTGACATTTGAATTCAAGCTAGCGAACACATGCTCATCTCTTGGGGCGATTCCAGAGACAGTTGTGTTTTGTACTTTTTTTCAATTGTACCCCTCAAAGTCAACTTGCTTGATAACCAAAAACTGACACTGACAGCACACCCATACACATTTCTGCTTCACACAGAACAGAAGAAATCGATTCAATAATCTTAAGACTAGACTGATGAGCTCAACTCTGTACAGTAAGCAGAAATCTCAACACAGGTCTGTTCTCCTTTAAACCACCGTTGACACTCCAACAAATGAAGTCAGGCGCTGATAGTGCATGCCCTGGTACTTGCACTGCAGATGCATTGCATGTGTATAGCTTGATGCAATGCAACCTCAATGCACTACCATGACACACATCTCTTCTGTTGACACAAGATACCTTCCCAGGGATTCTTTTGCCGTTGGCTGTCGACAAATCACAGAATCTTTTTTCAAACCGCTTAAAAACCGTGTTGCCTTTTTGGTAGAATTGCTGAAACTTTTTAACCGTGGGACAAAAAGTGACGCCCGAAACTGTTGAAAACTGCCTAAACTTTTATAGCCATTTTGACCAACTTGCTGCAGAAAATAAATCCTGGCATCATCCCTGCTGTCCTCATAGCCAAGTTGTACATCTGTTCTCCGTTGCAAACCTATCCACTTTGAGACTGTGGTTCACACCATCTACTTTTTTTTGTTTTGTTGTTCGTTCATGGGTTGAAACTCCCATGGCTTTTACGTGTATGACCGTTTTTACCCCGCCATTTAGGCAGCCATACGCCGCTTTCGGAGGAAGCATGCTGGGTATTTTCGTGTTTCTATAACCCACCGAACTCTGACATGGATTACAGGATCTTTTTCGTGCGCACTTGGTCTTGTGCTTGCGTGTACACACGGGGGTGTTCGGACACCGAGGAGAGTGTGCACACAAAGTTGACTCTGAGAAATAAATCTCTCGCCGAACGTGGGGACGAACTCACGCTGACAGCAGCCAACTGGATACAAATCCAGTGCGCTACCGACTGAGCTACATCCCCGCCGACTCACCATCTACTGAAGTCAGTCATCTCATTTAGTACCCTGAACACAATAGAAGCCACTTATCAGCACATTTTCCACTGATGCCAACTGAAACTGTAAGAAGTTGTAAACTACCAAACCACTCAGACCTGGATGTCTACTTCAAACAAAATGAGACCCTCATTATCAACGTAAAGTCAAAGCATCTCAAGCAGACTGTTGATCATCATATCCCTCCAACTACGTCTTACCTTACTTTCAGCCTGCAAAGGCCAAATACTCACACAATTTTTCAGCCAGCAACAGAAATACTTTTAGAAGAACTACATCACCTGACACGACTCCAGAAACCCAACTCACACCACACATAATACAAGGAATCCGCACTCTCCCGAGAGCATACAATTCTGTGCCTACTTCTGGGCATTCCTTTGCATATCAAATCTCTAAATTCATTATTCCAATAAAAATGCTCTGACCGTGATGCTAAAGCCTGTCCTTAATTGGACAAAGTCGACTTCGCGTAGCTCACTTCGCGAAGCTACCGGAACTAGACTTCGTCGCAGTCCAAGGGAAGGCACAATGGAGAAGAGAGTTATCTCTTCTTGTCTTGGCGTCTCAAATCTTATTAGCCAGAATGCGCATGCGCGTAGTCTCGACCAGCGCGTGGTGTGCTTCTTTCTGAGTACTTTACGTCACAAATTGTACTTTACGAACTTGATGATGACGCAAGTTAATTGTTACACATAGTTATGTGTTCTATTTCGTTTACTGAGCACGGCCGGGACCAGTCGGCGTGAGCGCTGGGATTTCGAGTTTCATTCAACATGTCAATGCATCGCAGTATGAAATAATACAGGTAGGAGGTTAGTTCTTGTACTTCGGGTCAACCAAAGTCGATAAATTCATTCTTCACTACGGTATTGAGTCTGATTTTGTCGTCCATCTTGAATCGAAAAGCACTCTTCTTACAAAAAAACCAACTTCGTTGCGAGCTACGGCGAAGCTTCGCATGTCAAAACTTGCGAAGCGAAGTAGGGGTCAAAGTACCACGCCGCAGCTGCGGGTTTTCGGTACAAAGACTTCGCGAAGCTTCATGTAGTCGACTACGGGCTCAATTAAGGACAAGCTTTATGCCCAAACTCAAACTGTGAGCAATCACTTTCAACATAAAACCATCGGCGTGTTACCTTCACTGTATTTCTCTCTTCTTCTGGATAGATGAGTTTCAAGCTTTCTCGAAGAAGTCGACCGGCACGGTCACACTGGCGCAAGGTCAGACGTATGCGGTTCCTGTCGGGCTGCACAATCACTGCCTTGCGAGCTTTGTAGGCCAGATAAACAGATCTGGGCAAAGGATCACTGCAAAAGAAATGCATTCCTCGTAAAATCACACCTCAAGTATATACACATGAAAGTAAACGAAAGTGTGAAAGCAAACCCCCCTCACATATATGGACGCACACAACCTCTCCCTCTCACACTCACAAAGAAATGAAAAACATGCAACTCTCTTTCTCTCCTTCTACCTCTCTCCCCATCTCTCTCTCTCTCTCTCTCTCTCTCTCTCTCTCTCTCTCTCTCTCTCTGACAAAAACTTACTCAGAGGACTGCAGTACTGTAGGGAAAACATCCAAGAGGGAGTAACTGCGAGCTGCATTGTCGTCATCACCACACAACCAATAGTAAGCCACCGATACAACTGCCGCCCACCACCTGGCAACTTCGTCAATTGCTGTAACAAAATGAAATGAAAGCTCTTCAGTTTACAATAATATCACATTCTGTTCATATAATCCAAATGAATCAACATGTATACGATCTGGTAAAAAAATAAAATAAAAAAAATAGCAACAAAAAAAAAAAGATGAAAACTAAGGTCCACAAACTTTTCCTTATTTTATCACAAAACTAGGATATCTGTGCATCTTTCTTCTTACGCTGCTCTCCAACAATCTTTTTCCCTGTCTGCTAACATTTGAGCAAAATTTTCATCTAACTTGTAAGAAACAAGACTAAAACTGCAGAGATTACTTACAAAATACTGATCATCAAAATACTTTTTCCAGTTCATCTCAAAATGCAACTTTTTAATGGACATTTTTTTGTTTATCCTTCTTCGCCTTAAATTCAGACATTGACACAGCATTCTAAAATGAGCTCTCAAAAGAGAACACTTGCAGAGAGACTGGTCTTACCTGGAGCAGAAGCAATGGAAAACGTTGCAGGGGATGAAGTGTTGGGACCACTGAAACAGGAGCACTCCAACAGGAGTTGGGTGTACTGCATTGCTTCTGCTGGCTTGGATGACCTGAAACAAAATAGATCAGTTGGGCAATTAGCACACCTTTTGGTTTTGAATGTTCTTCACATGTTATGTCTGCATATACTGTTCAAAAAAAGAAACGCATAGTTGCTACTTGCCAAATTTGTTTTATTTTTCGAAAAAATTAACAGAAAATCCAATATTTAGATTATTTGTTTGAAATTTGGTATGGACACAGTTGAATGCACACACAGTTCATTTGCATCTTCAAATCAATCAGTCAATCAATACGATTGGGTGCCGAGGCTGTCAAGTCAGTAGGGGGTGTGACTGCCTTGAGCAGCAACAACTGCCCGGCACCTTCTGGGCATGGACTGGATCAGATGCCGGATATCTTGCTGTGGGATGGTGTCCCACTCCTCCTGAAGTGCCTGCAATAGATCGCGGTGATTTGCCGGCGCTTCTTCTCGCCTGCGCACACGTCTGTCCAATTCATCCCAGAGGTGTTCTATCGGGTTCATGTCTGGCGACATGGATGGCCAGGGAAGCACCTGGACATGGTGGTCGGTGAGGAACTGGGTGGTGAGTCGTGCTGTGTGCGGGCGAGCGTTGTCCTGCTGGAATATGGCATCCTGGTCAGCCAGAAGAGGAAGGGCGTGTGGGCGCAGAATTTCCTCCACGTATCGCTGGGCAGTTATGCGCCCTTGGACGTGCACCAGGGTGCTCCTTCCAGCGGTATTGATCGCCCCCCACACCATGACGCCTCCACCACCATGAACGGGTGCCTCATCCACACAGTTGGGCGCGTAACGTTCGTTTACTCTCCGGTAGACCCTCCTCCGACCATCATGTCGCTGGAGCAGGAAGTAGGACTCGTCGCTGAACCACACGTGTCTCCAGTGATTCCGGACGGTCCAGCGAAGGTGCTGGTTGCCCCACTGCACTCGGTTCTGGCGATGGTGGCGGGTGAGGACAGCTCCTCTGTGAGGTCTGCGAGCTCTCAAACCAGCTTCATGCAGGCGGTTCCGCACGGTCTGGTCCGATAATCGGTGTGGCCCGGGGAGAGCCTGGACAGAAGATGAGGCCGACAGGAAACGATTCCGGAGGTGGCGGAGCCGTATGAAGCGGTCGTGAGCAGCAGTTGTCGCCCTTGGTCTTCCCGCTCGTGGCAAGTCAGCAACGGAGCCAGTGGCTTGAAACCTGACCCACAGTCTACTGATGGTGCTCTGGGACACGTGGAAGTGCCTGGCGATTGCACTTTGACTTTGGCCTGCTTGTAAACGACCCAATGCAATTTGGCGGTCTTCTCTGCTCAATCGGGCCATCTTTCGTCGCTGAATTGTCGTCTGATTTCTTTGTGGCGAACAATCCGCTTTTATGGGTTTTGGAAAACATGGTGAGAGCTCAATATTCCCCGAGTTTCACGAGATTACACTGAAGCATGACGAGTGGTCATGCCAAATGAGCAATTTTGACATTGTAGCCACTGATAACGCATGCGTCACGTGCAGAGCTCACTTGTGGCAATGGACGAAAGGTCGACGACCAGATAAACATTTTCTGCAGTTTGGTGGATATCCTTGTAGCCATATAACTAAATTAACCAAATATTACAAGCTATGCGTTTCTTTTTTTGAACAGTATAAAATTAATCATTAACTTCACAGCTTTTGATTCAGCGACATAGCTATAACGTACTTCAAATGTTACTTCAGTAGCAAATCATCGTCTCCACCACATGTGCTTTGCATTGCAAACAAAAGAGAGAAGCTTCTTCTAGCTCCATACGTTTGGCAAATTTGGTATCCACTTGTGTGATATGAATAGCTTACATGTAGAAATTATACAAGTATCCTTTGCAGCACATTTCACTTAGAAGAGAACAAATCCAAGGGCAGAGAGAGAGAAAGCGAGAGAGAAAGCGAGACAGAGACAGAGAGAGAGAGAGACAGAGAGAGAGAGAGAGAGAGAGAGAGAGAGAGAGAGAGAGAGAGAGAGAGAGAGAGAGAGAGAGAGAGAAAGAGAGAGAGAGAGAGAGGGACAATGAGAATTCTTTATTTTACGAGGGTATCAGAATAAGCATAGGAATGAGAGAGAGAGAGAGCGAGAGAGAGAGCGAGAGCGAGAGAGAGAGAGACAGACAGACAGGGCTGAGAGGAAGAATGATGCAGAGAGATGTTGAGAAAGCAAGAACAAAACATACCCAAAAGGATCACGTGGAGACACCAGGGAGAACATGCTCTTCTCCAACAGATGTTCTCTGAAAGCCTGTGTCACTTTGGCAAGAGGATCAACTGAAATTGACAATGCAACTAACTGAAAACAACGACACAGTATACCACTGTTCAGGTCTAACTACTTTTAACAATCGATAACCATACCATACGCCTGCTTATTTCCCACAAGCTCTTTGCAACAAAATAAAAACTTTTGTCGCTCACTGTCAAAAGTCAGCATACAATGCAAGTGCATAATCATTCAACACACATAAACACACCAGGGAGAGATAGCCTTTGCTCTTGCTCTGAAATGTCAACAATTGAGTACACAGCAAAACATCCATTTGAAGACCCTGGTTTTAGGACCCTGCTTTCTGTTCATAAGCCCAAGTCTTAACCTCCTCTTCCAAAATATTCTCCCTCTTCAGGATATAATTTTCTGAGATACAGTGGAAGCCCCTTTTTAAAAAACAAACAATTTAAGATTCCCTCCTTTTTAAGACCTGATTTTCTCAGATTTTTGAAAGTTCTTAACACTTTCTAGCCCACCTATGTTGACCAAGTTTTTTTGGTTTTTTTAGCCGAAACCAGCTGTGCTGCAGCAGGTCACTCAGAATTGTACTAACTGTGTAGGAACTGTGTATCAACACGCTGGAATGCAGGCGTTAGATCGACGTTACAGGAAGCGACTGAAGTGACTGTGTGTACGGATATATCCGTACCAGGTCAGATAGAGCCATATGAGTGGGTACGGATATATCTGTACCTGGGAGACAATGAGTTAAAAGGGGGTGGGGTGGGGGGGGGGGGTGTTCTTCTTGTATCTGGAAGTCTTAAATAGAGGTACAGGTGTATTGTTACCTTTTGATCCACTGCTGGACAGGATGGAGGAGGAGCTGGTATCCACAGGTTTTCCCTGCACAAAAAAGTTGTGACCCTCAGGGTGCAGCAGCCACTGGATGTTGGGTGGAACCTGGTCACCATCCCGTGCACACACACGTCTTGCTCGGCTCAGGAAGTAGCGCTGGAAGAAGAAATCAGGGACATACTTAGCAATGTTAAATCATACTCCTAAGTAAAGAGTGCTTTGCGGGTCAAAATTCGTGTAAAAAAATATTCTGTGCTAGACTTATAGTTCTTCAAACTTGTATCAAGAATTTCTGATCAATGGATATACAGCAGTCCCTGCAATGTACGGCCCCCGGCGTGAGCGGACACCTGACATGTACGGACACATTTGCTCGGCACGGAGTGTTTTCCTTCTATATTTGCCCCCCCTTAAACGGACACCTGCAAAACGTGGACGCGGACACTCATTTTCGGTCCCAACAGCAGGTCATACCTCCAATGTACGGACAGACCATCGTCAAATTTTCACCACAACAAAATCGATAACAGAGCAGTCCGGCTCTTGGTACAAAGATCACAGCCGCAATGGCGTGACGACAGTCACTGGTAACTTGAGTGCACCTGTACCCATCAGGAAGGGGGGGGGGGGGGGGGGGTAGTTTTGGTCAGGAGTGGAGTACATGCGAAGATGCCAACATGAAACTGCACTGTGCTCTTTATTCTTGTCTGTTGGACGTAAACAACAGAAGCCACAGTCGATGAAGGTCCTGAGCGAAAGAGAGTGAAAAACCGGCCACAGTTCTCAGCATCGTGTGTCTGTGTGTAACCTTTTTCATTGACAAGATACTCTTGACCAGTGAGTCGGTTGCCTAATCTGTGAACCCTTCAGTTGTCTTGCTTTGTCAAAAGTTACGACACAGTCAACTGGTTTTGCTCTGAGTGAACAGTTGGAGCTGACCTCTCTGGCCACAGCCCCAAACAGTACATGGCTGGAGGGAGTGAGAGAGGGAGGGAGGGAGTGAGAGAGGGAGGGAGGGAGGGGGGGGGGGTGGAGGGGTAGCTGGCTAAACTCTGTGGGGTGTCCGGTGTCACTGCATGTCAGCAGGAAGAGCATTGGAGAGAAATAGAGAGGTGTACTCTTCCACACAATTTCCAAGCATCAGTTGTCACGGCTTGGGGTAGGCATTAGTGAGGGAGAGTGGGAGCTGTGTTATGTACAGTGTATTTCCGACTGAAGAGTGAAAAGTCACTGCCATGCCACATGATCGGCATGCATGTCAATAAAGCCAGACAAGATGAAAATAAATTACATGATTATGACATGCAGCTCTATCTGCTGCTATTTATTCAAACTGGTTTTCAAGCTTATTCTTGCAAAGCATCTGCACACGCTCCTCTGTGCTGTGTTTGTGTGGCTGCTTTCGTATGTCAGTGCATGGTGAGTGTGTTCACTGCCTTGAGGATTTATTTTATCTCTTCTTTTCAACACTTTTCATACAAATCATTTTTACAGAACGTTTAAAGAAATATTAGGAGTTTATTGTTTAGTAGCCACAAGAAGTGATTAGCATATAGACTCAATCCTGTTTGTGTGTCTGTGAGTGTATGGGGGAGGGGGTGGTGTGGTCACCCCTCCCGTGACCGGACACCTGCAATGTACGGACAGTTTTGCTATGGCCCAAGGGTGTCCGTTCATGAGAGGGACTGCTGTAACATAAACGAAACTTCACAGTCAGGCCTATGCAAGTCAGTTTCCACACAACAGAAATACATGTACTCATTTTCTCTTGTAACCAAAACCTGTGGTCACATTTTATCAACTAATGCTTCCTTTTGTGCGTTTAATACCTTTTGCTTATAGCCTTCATTCCTCAGTACATGTACCAGTGTTACCACCGTCAAATAAAACCGTCAAATACAAATTCAACTTACTGCAAAGAAATGCAAGCGATTGGGGAGAGCGGCCTTAACCTGCAGAGCACTTGTGGCATAAATCTCTGCCAGCAGCCAGCGAGGGATAGCCTCCTTGGCCGCTTCACCCATGTTGACCGCGCACATGGCAAGGTTCAAACCCCACAGGCCGCCTCCTTTCTGGTGACCTAGGAAACCAAGCACAGTTTGAGAATATAGAACCACATGTGAGATGCAGCATTATTTTGCATAATAAGTGACATCATTGAAAGGCTCACATGTGAGATGCAGCATTATTTTGCATAAAAGTGACATCTTTAAAAGGCTCACCTGTGAGATGCAGCTGGTTCAACAGGTGGTAGACAAGGGCGGCATCGCGGGCAGACTCCTTCACCTCCGAACTCGCAATATTGGAGCTACGCAGACCACCAGCGCGGGCAGCCAGCCAGCGACCAAGGTAGAGGCGGTGAAGGAGTTGACGAAACAGTTGCCACAGGATACCGGAGACGGAGTCACTGGTGGAGGCAGGTAGAGGGCGCCCCAGCGCTTGTAGGCAGTGACGAAGCTGTTGACCGGCTGCCGAGTAGTCACCCTGAAATAAACATGCAGGCTTATTAATAAGGCAAAAAAAAAAAAATAGGTGTGGTTACGGTAACATAGCCAAAAAAAATAGGGTAGGTAGGTAGGCAATCACTTTTTTTTTTTTTAACTTTTTTTTCTAATGTGTACAAATTAAACCTACTTGACAGGGAAATAAGTGTGCGGCTCGTGCGCTTTCGCTTTCATTGCGTTTTTTGCACTCGTTTTTTTTGTTGTTTTTTTGACAAATGTAATAAAAAGTTATAGGATCGGCCCCTAAAAATAGGGTAGGTCGGGTTACCGTAACCACACCTATTTTTTTTTAGGCCTAAACGAGAACTGGTAGGGTGGTCTACTTTAACATGTATTGAACCATATAGATTACAGAAATCACAAGAAGATCTCAGCAATTTACGCACATTTGCATTTCATTTTGAAATCTGTGGAAACAATTCAACCAAACATTTTAACACCTTGTTAGGGTCCCTCTAGTGCTGGGAAGGAAACAGAAAATGACTGAAAAAGCTTCATGTTAACCGATATTCTGTAATGAAGACAAGGCATCAAGGTTGTTTTAGTGGTTTTTTGGCTCACGTAAGTGTAGCCTATGCGATCGTAACTTTGTCTGTCTGTGCGTGCGTGTGTGTGTGTGCGTGTGTGCGTGCGTGTGTATGTCTGTGGTAGAAACTTTAACATTTCGTCATTTGAAGACGTCACATTATGACGTAAGAGGGTTAGACGTCACGCGAAGGAATTACTGAAAGTCTCGGTCATTGTTATTTTGAGCGGGCCGAGACTAGTTGGCAGTCGTGTCCCTGTAAGTAGGCTACATGCAGACAGACAGATCTAGATCTAGGGTCTCGCTTTCTTGCACAGTGTCACTTATGCTTACTGTGTGTGTGTGTGTGTGTGTATGTGTGACGGAGTGATTGAGTTTGTGTTACTGTTTGTCGATTTCTTACGTGAGCCTTGAAGGCTTCGCCTCTTGTTTTAATAAAATTAACAAGACAGACAAAGAGAATACCTTTCAGGACTCTACCTGTTGTTATAGCTCCAAATCTTATTTTAGATCAATTTATGCATTTATCATAGCTCCTAAACTTATTTTAGATCAATTTAAGCATTTATCATAGCTCCAAAACTTATTTTAGATCATTATAGGCAAACTCACCCTTTCCATGTCTCTTTCAGCCTGACTCCGGTGTCTCCAGTAGTTGACAGAAGCTGTGGTGTTTTTACGGGTGACAGGTTCACCGTACACCAGCACCTTAGCCAGCACAAAGCCCACCACTAGAGCGTTTAGCAGCCACAGGAACACCTTGGGGAACAGCCAGGACGACACAGTCGCCATCCAGCCTGAAAAAAAACCCACAAGACAAGTAAATAAACTAGCATCCAAACAGAGACAGTCACGCGGGCAAGCTATCCCTCAAAAATACACACAAAATCCCCATCTTTGGGATAAAAAAACTTCAACAAATATGACCACTGAAGGCTTTGGGAAAGGAATTAAATAAACGTCATGACCAAATCCAATGATCACAATGCTGACGAAGCCTTTTCAAAATAAAACATGTGACAACTGAATCAAGTACCGTATTTGACGGATTACAAGACGCACTGTTTTATAAGCCGCACCCCCGACTTTTAACAAAAAAATTGGGACGAGCCACGTATAGGCCGCGTCACAATATTAGCCGCCGTCGAAAAAAATATAATCAGATTGTGTCAATCAATCAAAACAACCAGGCAAACGAAAGTACGGTATTTGGCGAAATCGGCTCCGAGAATAAACAAGTGAAACAAAGAAGAAAAGTGAAAAAGTTTGAAGAAAAATATCACACACACAATTTGTAACCAACACACACATGTAGTCCCGCCCGGAATAAGCTTTTTTGGGATGATTTATGACTTTTGCGCACATTTCGAGCAGACAAAAACACAACATGGCGGCTCTCGCTCCTCCAACTATCTCGAGACACAAAAAAACGAAATCTCGCACGCGCGAGATCCTGATACATCCGGTGTTTCTCAGTACGCTATCTTGTCACGACGACTTGTTGACAAACGAAGATTCCCGAAAGAAAGAGAAAAGCGCCGAGTCTTGAGTAGAGAGCTAATCAAGTACCGGTAATCGCAAATCGAGCGAAATGAAAATCCGCGGCGACTTCCATTAGGTGAATGGTATTCAAGTTTAGGTAACGCTTTAGCCGCATCTTTTTATAAGCCGCAATGCAATTTTTTTTTTTTAAAAAGTCGCGGCTTGTAGTCCGTCAAATACAGTAGTCATATTGATATTAGGTACTTCAACTTTTGAACCCCACAATTATCTTTCTTTTATCAGCAAGATAACAAGTCGTTAACCAATTTTTGACAGGTACATTTGCTTATCTGTGTGTGTGTGTGTGTGTGTGTGTCTGTGTGTGTGTGTGTGAATAAAAGGGGCGAGGGGTACAACTATGCACCATGCATAACCCTACATTTGTATCAAGTTCAAACCCGAACTGTCCAAACAAATTACCTGGCTGCACATCATCCTCAATCCCCTGCAGGGTGCGACCGACGTGACCGCTGCTATCTCCCCCAGAAGCCCCTTGCAGCTGGTTTGCGAACAGCAAGTTTAATGGGTTGAAGGCCAGGACACCGAACATGAAAACGCACAGCGCCAGACGAGAACGATCCAGCATGCCCTGAGCCAACCCAAAGCTCTTGTCTTCCTGCATGGAATCTGAAAAGGAATACGCACACAAATTCTTTTTACTTACTAAGGTAGACGCATTTCTAGAAAGCATAATCAATTCAGCAATCCTTTTGAATAAGAATAAAGCATTTCAACTTTGTGGTTCTCTTGCAGAATGCTAGTAAAACCCATCAGAGATACCCTTTCTTTGCTGTTGACATGTCTGCTAGAACTAAAAAGAACTAAAAATAGAGTTCTGTCACTAAAACTACACAAGTAAAACTAACAACAGCTGTTCTTTTTCTCTCTAAAGGATTAACGATCAGCCAGTGTAGCAATCTTGAGGAGCACTGAAGTTCTCTCTTTGCTTTCTTTATGTCATGTTGACTTACATGTTTACATCACTAGTCTGCAATAAATTTACCTTCCATCTCATCAAAGGAGGGACTGTTGGGAGCTGAGCTGTCGTCGCTCTGAGGCGGCGAGCTCATGGGAGAACAGTGGTCCGAGCTTGGCGGTGTCAAGGCTATTGCCGACAGATCGATATTTTCACCACTCTTCAGCAAGTCTTCAATGTCTGGCGAGAGAAGACAAAATAAAGTGAGGTCAAAAGGCATTTCTTATCTTGTTATCTGTTGTGCAATACAGCCTCCAATGCAAATGTCAATGGTCAGCTGTCCATCACAGTTTTGTCCTTCTTTGAAAACCAACAGCATTCTAACGCTTGACTTGTGTTATTCCAATATTATGAAAATGAAAGAAGAAGACATCTTTACAGTTTGAACCCTAAAACCATGAAAACGCTGTCTTTCAATCGAAGACAACCCACCAAATCAGAAATCCTAAGAAGAAACAAAAATCAACTTACTCTGCTTTTTCAGAGCCAGTTTCAGTGCCATGTTCTCCTGTTTCAAACGGGCATTTGAATTTTGCAGGTAGTGGATGAAGTCAATCGCTTTCTTCAAGATGGCAGACTTGTTCAACTGAAAACAACACACAAAAATCATCTTTCTATATAAACGCTGCACAAAAATTATTGCGGCACTTTTTGTACACACACCTTCTTCTCTTCTTCTTCTTCTGCGTTCGTGGGCTGAAACTCCCACGTACACTCGTGTTTTTTGCACGAGTGGAATTTTACGTGTATGACCGTTTTTTACCTCGCCATTTAGGCAGCCATACGCCGTTTTCGGAGGAAGCATGCTGGGTATTTTCGTGTTTCTATAACCAGACCTGGGAACCCTGTTTTGCACTTGGAGTATTCTCAAACAAACTTGGTGTATTTTCAGAAAAATGAGCGTACTCCACACGGCATTTGAACATCCATGATTCAAATATGCTTCACACGCGTCCGTCGCACAGTTAATTAAGTTTACCAATACCTTTAAAACAAAAGCTTCTTTCAATGTTTAGTGACATTGATTGTAATCATGTAAGTAGTCTAAGAATATTTCTCGTCGTATTATTTTCCACTGACCGTACTGATCGTATTCTAGACAATCATGCGTACAAAATACGGTGAAATGGTATGGGTTCCCAGGTCTGTATAACCCACCGAACTCTGACATGGATTACAGGATCTTTTTCGTGCGCACTTGGTCTTGTGCTTGCGTGTACACACGGGGGTGTTCGGACACCGAGGAGAGTGTGCACACAAAGTTGAATCTGAGAAATAAATCTCTCGCCGAACGTGGGGACGAACTCACGCTGACAGCGGCCAACTGGATACAAATCCAGCGCGCTACCGACTGAGCTACATCCCCGCCCCGTACACACACCAATAAGTTCAAACTTGATGAGACAAAAGTGCCACAATAATGTTTTTGCTAGAAATTATATAAACGTTATCATCAAACCACACACAGACATACAGGTAAGCCATCATGAATGTGATGTTGATTTCAAAATACATACATGTATGTATATATTTTATCAATTTCACTGAAAGTAAATCATTTGTTTTACACTCTTCTGCTGTATTCTTCAAACACACACACACACACATTGAACTCAAGACCTACAAAAATGCCCAATATCTCTCTTTCTGTTGATCACATACATTTACCTTCGCTTCCGTTCCAGCCACAAGATCTTTCAGCTCAATAATCTTGTCGTTGATGCTCAGGCGGTAGCGTTTCTCGATCGCATTGTGAGCCGTCCTCTTCTCTCCTTTACATTTCAGTTTTGGGGTGGAGCTCAGACGATTGATTGGCATCTTGTCTCCGTCCATCATCTGCACTGGGATGCTGGTGGTCAGGATGGTGTTGCCGTTGGTAACCAGAGTCTGCATAGGACTGGAGGAAACATTGGAGATTGTGGCAGTAGGGACGGGGGAGGGGGAAACGGTGGAAGGGTTTGCAAGCGTAATAGCGGAGGTGTCAGTGGTTGCGGTTGTGTTGTTGCTGCCAGTCAATTTGATCAGCTGTGACTGTAAAAGCAACTGCACAAAAACAGAAACAAAAATGGTAAAAAAAAGATAAAAGTTCTACATTTCAAAACTGACTAATGCTGTGTGCGGGAAATCAGCTGTCTAAAAAATCTGCTTGACTGATTGAGAGCTACTGTTTGTTTAGGAATTTATGAAATAATATTTTCTTGTTTTAATTCCTCCAAAGCCTTCTTAATTGTACACTGCAATACATAGAACACCTAAAGCAGACTTAGCTCTTCATCAAAAAGTCACTTTGGCAAAAACAGTTAGTTCTATTCAAATTTCACTGCAATTCAAAAAAGCAACGACAAACAACACCAAGTTGTATGGAAAAAAACACATTAACAACAAAGAAGAAATAAAAGTATTTCTTACCTGTTGCAGCTGTTGGATGCTAACTTGACTGACATTCTGACTTTGAGCAGGGGCTGCAGCTGGTGCAGCACTGACTTGCAGAGGCTGCGAGTTAACCACCTGGACATGGGCAGGTGCAACATGCTGCATAGGCTGAGCATTGACAGACACCTGTGTGCTTGCAGTTGTCAGAGGCTGCTGCAGGATCAGTTTCAACTGACGCTGGGTGGTGCCTGCTTGGAGTTGGACGCCGCTAGTCTGTGCCACCTGGGTGATGGTTGTCATAGCCTGTTGCAGTTGTTGCTGCTGCTGCTGCAGTTTTTGTTGCTGCTGTTGGAGTAGTAGTTGCTGCTGCAACTGCTGTTTCTGCTGCAACTGTTGTTTCTGCTTAGCCAGCTGAATTTGCTGCTGAAGTCTTGCTGCTGCCTGGCATATCTGGTTGGTGTTCTGGCTGGAGTCGTTCAGCTCCAACAGAGTTTTGAGAGCAGACTGAGACAGCTGAGAGGAGAGGAGCGCCACTGCAGGGTCAAGTTCTGTGTCAGCGATGATCCCACCATTCCTCACAGGATCAACAGCAGTCTCTTGCTTCATCTCTTGCTTCATCACCTCTCCAGACTCTTGCAGTTCAAGCAAGGATTTCAGAGGATTCTGAGAAAACGGGGATCCTGTAAAATCTGCGGTTGGGGAAATGAGTTCAGACTGCAACTGCTGGAATGAAAATTCCATGCCTGGTTCCTGTTTGACCATTGGGGTGGTGGCAATGGACGCTGGGCCAAGTCCCAGTTGGGCGTCGTGGCTGCCATCATGCAAGAGGGGTGTGTCAAAAATGTCTGATGCCTGGTTGAGATCTCCATTTATGTACTGGATAATGTCAATATCTGCAGAAAAAAAGAACACAAGTTACTTTAAAAGACAGCACTCAAAGAGCTGCAATAAAACCGTAACCTAAAGAAGACATCCTATAATTTGGAACCTATTCATTTGTGCGTCGGCGATTTAATCGCAGTGGCCACAGTGATGTCTTTTTGATGGCGTAATCCAGCTCTATGGTTACGCAAGAATGTTTATAAGGTCTAACGTCACAATTCTCCTTTACCTCACAATTCTCCTTTACCGTTCTAGGGTTACACCTGAAATTGGATGTTTAATTGGCTCCATGGCGTCTTGCTGCTATGTTGACGGCATCAAATTATTTCTATGTCAAATAAACAAAAATGCATAACAGCACCTACTGCCTTATCAAATTAAGCTACCCCCTCCTTTCAGCACAGTTCGGTTTATAAACCAGCCATTCGGTCACAAAATCTGAAAATGATCCACAAGAATTTCCTTCAGCGAGTCAAAACAAAATAAGATCAACAACAAACATGAACAACAGAATGTTTGCACTCCTAACACCAAAACACATTGACCAATCAACGAAGGGCACCAAAGTCATTTCACAAAAGGATTTCCTTACTCAGAAATCCCTCTGATTTGGAGAATTTGTTTTCTTGTTTGATGACGCTCTGTGCTCGATTTATGTAAGGGGAAGCAACTGATTGCAAGTGGGTGTCAACGGAGACAATTAGGAGCGAGGAACGAGTACTTGTATAATTTTTGTAAGATGATCCACTTGTGATGTACACGTAATATTATTTAATAGTTATACAGTGGTAAAATCTAAGCTCAGACCGCACCAGCTTTTTTTTGACAAACAAAAACTATTTTGGGGTGGCTGGACATATTCCCGGACCCCTCACCTAGCCTACTTGGCGCTTTGAGTATAAACTAGTCCCATCAGATTTAGGTTGAGGGTGTTAAAATCAATAAATGATGGTCTTTTTCACCCAGTAACCCAGGCTCAACACTGCATCAGCCTTGTGATAACTGCGAACTAGGTCATGCCACACACTTTCAAAAATAAAACCAAACAGCACAATCAATGATGTGATAAGGAATTCCAGCAGTGTGCCTGACCCTGAATGACTAATCACCTGTGGCCTACATTGCGTCATGCAATTAAATCTCAACCTACACCTTTTTAATTTTACACAAAACGAAAACATGGCATCAACAAAAGAACATGCAATCTAATCACTTTCACATATCATATGATTTGTGCTGATTATTTCTACAGGCCCTACTGTAAATTTGCCAAAATAAACATATAGCACTCTCAATCCCATATATTGTATAGATCTGACTCTGAGGATCTGCGCCTTATTCCACGTCAAAAATAAAATGTTCATGTACCTCGGCGTCCTCGCATAAATAATCAGAAGAAGATTGAAAGTTCGTGTAAAGAAACTCTGAGAACACTTTCTGGTCAGCAAATGACTTTTCTGGTAACTCTGGCACTGTGTTACTGTTAGTCTGAGTCGCAACTAGTAATGCACATCTACTCTAGCCCAGTCTAGCCTCAAGGCAGACGACGCTGTCGTTACTCGAATGAAACAACCACTGTTTATGAGTGGACAAACTGCACAAATGTCTCTAAAAATATACAACAAGGTTGCTTACCTTCTACTCCTCCAAAAACACCAGCATCAAACTCTGTTGAATTTAATAAATCAGATCCAAGATCAGAAAAAGGCGTAGCATCGGCCGACCAGTTCATTTGGTCAGCCATGATGGTTTCTGTAAGAGGGTAGCGCCACGAGACATCAACCAATCGCCGTGCCGAGAAGCATCGGATGATTTTTCGTCACAGCTCGTGTGTTCATTATTCATGCAAATGACCCCGGAACCAAAATAACAAGGTTAGGGGATCCCGACGGGGGATTCCGACCTTATCGGGACAAATAAACAGCGTGTTCTTGTTGTGGAATGCTCAATGACAGACAAAACAAAACATTCACTAGTACGTCGATCTAATTGGTCTTTGTAGTGGACAGACAGAAATAGAGAATACTACATACAGCTTGTTGTGCTTACGTACATTAGTACTGAAATGTTTATTTCGTTCAACTTTGACCACGCATAAGCGCAGACTGTGCCATTTCTACTGACCTGGCTGGCCGAGCGGTCATATCTGGGAACTAAACCCGCTGTCTTTCACTGAAAAAGACTCTGAGACGTTCGCAAGAACCCAGTCCTCTACGGAAGAAGAAGAAGAAGAAAACAATGTGGCTTTCTTTTGCACTATAAAATATCCCTCTCTCTCTCTCTGTCTCCGTCTCTCAGTCTCGGCGTCCCTCTCTCTCTCTCTTTCTCTCTCTACTGGTGAAATAGTTTGTACCCTCTGATTGTATTGACCCACATGATTCTACTCTAATGCGCTAAGAAAATTGTTGTACCAAAAACCATATTTCTTATAATCTTCCATTGCTAATGCATCATAACATAGCATGTAATGCATGACCGGCACGGTTGGCCTGGTGGTAAGGCGTCCGCCCCTGATCGGCGGGAGGTCGTGGGTTCGAACCCCGGCCGGGTCATATAAGACTTTAAACTTGGCAATCTAGTGGCTGCTCCGCCTGGTGTCTGGCATTATGGGGTTAGTACTAGGACTGGTTGGTCCGGTGTCAGAATAATGTGACTGGGTGAGACATGAAGCCTGTGCTGCGACTTCTGTCTTGTGTGTGGCGCACGTTATATGTCAAAGCAGCACCGCCCTGATATGGCCCTTCGTGGTCGGCTGGGCGTTAAGCAAACAAACAAACAAATAGTAATGCATCTTGAAATGTCATTGATTGCGCTGGACTTAACTTCTATTTCTTCTTAAATTGTTGTTCAGTTACCCCTCAATGGGCTAGGGTCCCATGAAAAAAAGCATGTCAGTCTCTCTCAGTCTCTCAATCGCTCTCTTCCTCTCTCTCTCACACTCTGGCAGCTCAACCCCCATCAGCTCAACTCTCTCTCGCTCTCCCCCTCTGTGTGCCCCTTCTTTCACTTTCTCTCTCTCTCTCAGCTCCCCCCCCCCCCCCCCCCCCCCCATCAGCTCAACTCTCTCTCGCTCTCCCCCTCTGTGTGCCCCTTCTTTCACTTTCTCTCTCAGCTCCCCCTCCCACCTCTCAGCTCAGCCGCCATTCATTCTCTCTCCAACTCTAGCAGCTTCTCTCTCTCTCTCTCTCTCCCTTCTTCTCTTTCAATAGTCAATATTAATATATTGGTGTCTTATTTTGAACTGATTTAACACTTTTCCTACCGTTTGGAAGATGTATGGGCAGGAGAGCCAAAACATTTTATGGTCGCTTGGAGAACAGTCCCCTTAACAGATTTTTGAAATGACATGTACGGTGGTCACTTTTCCTACTGTCTAACGACTTTGAAAATGTAATAGAAATTCGGTCGTTAAATGGAGGAGCCGTAGTATAGAATAACATTTTGGTTACAACTTGTGAGATTGAAGGAAGAAGTTGTATTCCATTCAAGTGTTTTAAGATGTTGTTTAATCGTTATTGTAATATTAAGAATAATTGAGTTTCTAATAAAAAGAAAACACACCAGTAACCAGGTTAGGTACTTTTTTATCAATATTTCTTCAGGATGGTATGGAATGACGGCACGTGATGTAATTGAGTTTCATCACTTTTTTTTGTGCTGTACCGTTATTAATTTAGACATGTTTGAGAAAACCAAGTAATGTTTGATGCAAGAGCATTTCTTTGTGTATTTAGACAACATCCGACAATGGTCAGATCCCTTTCTTGGTGTGTCACCTTCTCAAAACGCTGTTTTCACTTATCGTCCTACAACTTCGCATGGATACAGAAAATCTTAGCCTTTCAGAATCACAACATTCAGGAAGAAATATGTACAGCTTTAGTTTTGTCTCAAGTGTCTCATGTTTCGAGGCAGGTTCTGGCATACCATGATTGTTTTGTTGTGTTTTGTGTGTGTTCGTGTGTCTTTCAGCATGCAATTTGTACAAAGCCTGGTTAATTACGCATCCACACACACACTCATACACACAGGAAGAAGAAGAAGAATGGGATTAAATTATGACAAGTCTTTATTGATTTTGTTACAATCTTTTCCACAACAACATGTCAATGAAAAAATGCACTCTGAACAACGATCAGCATTCCACCTTCATTAATCAATACAACTGACAATCCCTCTGTTTTGCATAAAATGCAACCATCCGTGCAATTCTATTACCTCACTTAGAAGAAAACAAATCTCATGGTATTTCATGTAGAACTATCAATATTTCCATCCACTTAATCATTATTTAACGAAAAAATAGAAAGATAAAAAATAATACACTCACCAAGCATCACATTTAATGCTTGAAATATTTTGTTAACATTATTTCCTGAAACGTGCAAAAATGTTTGGCATAGTTTTACCCTTATGTACTCCAAACATACATGTTCAACTATGTTCCGCTTTTAAAATCAGATACAATATGAGAAGTTTACAATAACAGCACATTGATCTTGTTACAATGAAGTCCTTACATATAAATGAACGATGTAAAGGAAATCAACTAAAATAAAAACCTAACATTAAGGATAAATTATATGCACACCAAAAGTGATAAACAGTTTTATTACAAGCAAAAAATAAGTCAGTTATGTCTACAAATAATACATTGTCTGGTCTAAAATGAGCATGGGTAAACAATCTGGGTTAAAAGTACATTTTTCAGACATTTACTTTTGGGTTTTTACAAAAAGTGTAAACTTCTAAAACTTTGTTTTGACATGCAAAAGTCAGCAAATCATCAGTATAAAAGATTAACATTTTCAAAATAAAAAAGATGCAGTTAACAGACATCAAATTTGTCATTTTCACAATTATAAACAAGAAAGATTATAAGTATTTCATACTGTGATGAAAACAAATCAGTATTTGCCAAGCCATGCTAATGAATCATTCAGATTCAAAGATATCTAAGCACAACATCAAATCATCAACAGTTAAAAACCAAAAACAAATGAAATCGTGTCCAAAAAACCCCACTTCTTTCTCAGAACTACAAAAACAGTACCATTAGCAAAGAAAAGAAATACAGAAATACAATTGGTCTCAAACCTACGCAGATAGCGCAGAGGTCACAAAGTCGCACAAAAAGGTCTGTTCCAGAATTTCTTCTTTTTCTCATCGAAAAGAAGCGAAATCACAATGACAAGCAAAGCAGTGCTTATACAGGAACCAATGAAGGTCAAATCAAGTTTATGCAAGGCGACCAGCTTGCTGAGCTCCAAGCTTCAGCGTGTCAAGAGCCTGGGAAATGTCCCCGTCTGTGGTTGTGAGAAGTCTTGTCAGCCATTGAGCATCGTCGTTGAATCCCATGGCCTTCATCATCTCCACTGCCTGGGCCACCTTCAGATCTGAAAGAGAAGAGACAATTTCATAAGCTGGTTGAGCTTGTGGGTGTGTTTGGTGTGCTGATTGATGAATTATTGATTGCAAGACTGTACACCAAAATGCGTTGTGTGTGTAACTGAGGATAGATTTGACTGACTGCACTGCTCCACAGACACAATTGTATTTGCTGGTAAATTTATGTGGAATGTGTGACAAGTGGCACTGAGGGAAACAAGCGTGATGTACATTTTCAAGTCTGAGAACTAGGAAAAAATATGTCCTATTTTGGGGGGGCTCCAACATTATAGATAATTTATGATATAGCTGAATTTGTGATGTAGTGTAATGCAATGTAGTGGAAGTCCAAAACTTGTACAAACTTACTGGGATAAAGGCCTTCAAGTGGAACGCCTTCAGGGGCGGAAGCTTCTGGTCCATCTGTGGCAGTCTCGTTCAGCATCGTCCAGTCATCTTCATGTGATCCAGCCGGGGATGCCTCCTGTAGCAGAACAAAGTTATAAGTGTTAAGAATAATACAAAAACGTATAAGATATGACTAAAACTATTAGTTTTGTGCTCAGATTCTTTTTGGAAGCACGAGAAACTTAGGACTAGAAATGCCTTGTAGCAGGTGTTTGAATAACAGCATATAAAGAAATATTGTCCCAATAGACTTAATCTTGAAAACTCTCCCAAAACAGTTAAAAAATAAGAATCTCACTGATTATGCCAAGATCTGTCCGTTTTTTTTTATTGTAGCAAAAAAGTGTATGGCTTTTTCCAACAGACTAAACTGGAAACACTGTTACTAAGCTCTACATTTGGACAGTGTTTTCAACATGAAACACATACTCATGTATCCAAGTCAGTTAGTGTCTTTTGTCATCTTTCGTTTTGCGTTTCTTCACAGAATTTCTAGTTGATGCTAGAGGCAAAACTTCTAATGTTATTCCAAACTAAGCAGTCTAGTTCTCCGCGACTATTACCTTGCTGCGAGGTGGCTCCTGGGAAGTGGGCTGAGAGGAGACGTCTTCCATGGTCACGGGAATCTCAACCTCCTTCTCCTCGGCAGCTGGTGTCTTGGGAGCCTGCTCAGCTGGTTTCTCTGCTGGTTTTTCTGCAGGTTTCTCTCCTTTGTTGCAACCGGGCTTTGGCATGCGTGTGCACCCTCCGGGATTGCCGAACATACCCCACTGCCACATCCCAGGTCCACCAGCACCGCATCTGCCAGTTCCACGTCCGTTGCCACGGAAATGACCTCTCTGTGGCTTCTCGTCGCCATGGTGAACTTCGTAGCTTACGTCAATGCCTAAAATTAAGGGATGAAAATGTTCATGTAAATGTTTTATTCACTTTGAGGTCCTTACTTGAGGGTTTTAATGCTGATGGAAACTATATTTTTACTTAAAATAGGGAATAGAACGATCCCATAGAGGGTTTGCACCGTCAGGTTTTAATTAATGGGGCATGGGATTGTTCAAGTGGAAGCCATCAGATACAGACATTTTTGTTTGACTTCATGTTTGACCTCAGTGTAAAGATTCAGCTCAACAGTAATTTGTCAGAACCCCCATCCCCCCTCTTTCTCTCTCTCTCGCTGACACACATATCTAAAACACATGCACTGCACACACACACACATCCTCTCTTCAAACACAAACCTACCGAAAGGATCCAAAAAGGCAGAGATGTTCTCGCCAATATGGTTAAGGTACTCGTCCTGAGCGTTTCCCATGGGGCATCCGTCTGGCTGCTGGGCTCCGCTGGTACCAGTGCTGGACTCTGCCTCAGTGGGCTGACCAGCGGCATTGGCTCCAGCACCAGCTGGACACTGTCCATTGTTGGCTTGGCACTTCTTCATGAAGCGGTGCATCCAGCGGCGAAAGTGGGGAGGCATGAAACCCTGCAATGGTCAAAGACAAAAAAGATATGTCATTTTCGTTCAAGAAACAGGTTTTGTCATGGAAGTAGCAGTATTACCGATACTATTGCAAAATTTCAAGGCCTGGCATTATGCCACCACTTAATAAAGATAAGCATTTAATCACTTGAACTATCAACAACAACAAAAGTCAGTAAAAGCATCAATCTTTGTAAAGTGGTACCTATAATGAAAGGACACCCTTTGGACCAATCAAGTGTTCCCATCATGCTGGTGGCCTTGACGGGTATATTTTAGAAAAAGATAATAGACAAAGGGACATCAGAAGATGTCCTTTCGTTAGAGGTGTCCTCTCACCAGAGGGGCTAAACAGCGCAGAACACCACAGCAATCCAATCAGTGAAGAGAACAACTTACCGCTTGACCTCCAGCCATTTGAGGGTGGGTGATCTTGAACTTGTCATGCTCAGGGTGGGTGCCCTTCTGCTCGCAGGCCTGGCAGAGATCGTAGTCGGGGCAGATGACGCACTTGAAGCGAGGTCCATAGATGCTTGACTCACAGCCATCACACACAACACCTGGGTGGTGAACTTTCTCCTCCTGGGGTTTCTCTCCAGTGGCACTACCTGCTAATGGAGAAAAAAGAATGTATTCACAAGAGAGAGAAAAAAAGTTTCATTGTGTTTATTTACGGAAAATAAGGTAGGATGTATTTATACCGAACACTGGTGCAAATTTCAAAGAAAACAATTGTCTAATGAAGGATCAGACAGTCAAGTTATTTACTGCTGAGCATTCTAGTTCTAGTATCTTGGCATCCTAGGTCTGATTGACACAAAGTTGCACAAGAACACATAAGGCTAACAATCGCCATGATTAGGTCTATGTTAGTCACTCTTTACTGCAAGCCCCAGTTTGTACACCAACACATGTCATAACAAAACCTTCTTGTACAACCCTCTACTCAGACACTACAATTGTACAAATGTTCATAAACCCATCTTGCTCACAATCAAAAACATGTTCTCCTTTTCACATAAGAAAACAAACAAACAAAAACAGCACACAAGAAACAAAACAAGTCGCGTAAGGCGAAAATACAATATTTAGTCAAGTAGCTGCCATTGTTCAGCAAGACCGTATACTCGTAGCATCGTCAGTCCACCGCTCATGGCAAAGGCAGTGAAATTGACAAGAAGAGCGGGGTAGTAGTTGCGCTAAGAAGGATAGCACGCTTTTCTGTACCTCTCTTTGTTTTAACTTTCTGAGCGTGTTTTTAATCCAAACATATCATATCTATATGTTTTTGGAATCAGGAACCGACAAGGAATAAGATGAAAGTGTTTTTAAATTGATTTGGACAATTTAATTTTGATAATAATTGTTATATATTTAATTTTCAGAGCTTGTTTTTAATCCGAATATAACATATTTATATGTTTTTGGAATCAGCAAATGATGGAGAATAAGATAAACGTAAATTTGGATCGTTTTATAAATTTTTATTTATTTTTTAAATTTTCAGATTTTTAATGACCAAAGTCATTAATTAATTTTTAAGCCACCAAGCTGAAATGCAATACCGAACCCCGGGCTTCGTCGAAGATTACTTGACCAAAATTTGAACCAATTTGGTTGAAAAATGAGGGCGTGACAGTGCCGCCTCAACTTTCACGAAAAGCCGGATATGACGTCATCAAAGACATTTATCAAAAAAATGAAAAAAACGTTCGGGGATTTCATACCCAGGAACTCTCATGTCAAATTTCATAAAGATCGGTCCAGTAGTTTAGTCTGAATCGCTCTACACACACACACACACACACGCACGCACACACATACGCACATACACCACGACCCTCGTTTCGATTCCCCCTCGATGTTAAAATATTTAGTCAAAACTTGACTAAATATAACAAAAACACTCAAGCACACACACACACTTCTCCAGATCCACATCCATCCTCAATCCATCATACATAAGTGCTCAACAGCACGAATGATGATGTCAAAGATGACAACAATAATAACAACTTGACTAAAGAGTTTGTCTTACCAGTAGCTCCCTGACCACCGGCAGAGGACGAGTCCTTGGTTTGGTCCCCAGTTGGCTTGACAAAAAGACGCAGCACACCGTCAGGAGAAGACTTGACGGCTTCCATCAGCTCAGGGGTAGAGGAGAAGGTCACAAAGTCGCCATCAGAATCTAAAAACAAAAAAACAATTTCATGGCATGATTTATTTTTTCAATAAAAACTCTGTTTACTGGTCTATGAGTTATATATATATATATATGTGCTTGGGTTGTTTGAATTCATAAGAAGCAAATCATTAAAATAAAAAAAAAAGGGGGGGGGGGATGGAGGAAATAAAATACGAATTGGGAGGAAATAAATAACATAGAAACTAAGACTACTTCCTGTGCATGATTCACATGAGCATGATGAACAGTTATTCTTTTTCCTTCATTCTGTCAGTTACCTATCAATTATCTTCCTGTAACAAAGTGGACTCAATGGGATAAAACATGTGTACCATACTTCAGTACTTGTCAAACTCTCTTAACTGCGAACACATTTATTCTGTAGACATAATTCATAAATTCATGCTGTTGTCAGTCTTCAGTCAGTGACACATTAAAATTTGAAATGACAGATCTGCCCCTCTGAGTGAGAATGGAAGCTGGTTGAGTGCCCTAAACTTGCAAGGATGAAATAGATTGAAACATTGATTTTTGAATAATAATTATTATTGTTTAACGGATCATATAAACTTGGAGTGATTCTGGTGTAATCTCTAAATTAAATGTACTTGAAAAAAATAAAATCATCTTATTCTTATGGATCTTAATTGCAGTGCAAAGGTGAAAATCTTCCTTATATTGATCATTCCTCACTGCTCATTTACAGTTTACTGTAACATGTTTAATACTGAATGGTCATAAGTGACAGTTTCACAAATAAAGCTCTACTTTCGCAGGGGTTTTGGTATTTTTTTCTTCCTATTTTAATTTAAATTAGGATCTACTTATGAATCCTGGTATAAAAAAAATACATTTATAACTGAAAAGGGAATACATGTAAGCTTAGTTCACTCTCACTTTTTCAACAATCTGGGAGCCCGGGTAGGGACAGGCCAAACAAACATACAGACATACATGTACAAATCATTTACAGTCCTGTGATGGTAAATTTACAAATCATCTATAATTATAAATTCCCACTGCGATGTAGTTCAGTCAGTTCATGTTTACATAGGCAGAGAGAGAGAGGGAGAGGGAGAGAGAGAGAGAGAGAGAGAGAGAGAGAGAGAGAGAGAGAGAGAGAGAGAGAGAGAGAGAGTCATCGATCTAAAAGTCTATGCGGCTGACCTTGCCATTGCAGACGAAACCCATTTTCGGGCAGCGAAAAAATGTCGCACACTTTCTTGACCAGCACCCGATACAGCTCAGATGTGCCCGAGGGTACCTGGAAGCGACGAATCTCCCCTTTCGCGTCGCCGTTTTTCTCGAGAAATGCCTTGACGTTCAGAACCATGTTGACAGATGTTTGGTCTTCGATTCTTATGCAGTTGTTGTTGTTTTGGTTGCAAGACCAGCAGACGATAACGCAGCTTAGTTGTGAATTGTTGAAGATCGAGTTTTATGCAGAGACAAGTGTAGCTCTAGTGAAGCTCAGGCTCGGAATGTCCTTCTCTGTCGAAAAAGGCTGCTAATATAGTACACAACTCGCTATGGCGGCGTTCTAAATGTCGTCGTCACCTTTATGGCGCAGCTCTAACTCCTTGTGTCATGGAGGAAAGGCCAAGCCAAAATGCGTTGGATCACGGTCACGTGGGATGACAAGGATGCTATTATTAGTAACAAAATGAAAATAATACCTCTTCCGCGAGTCTAGCAACCAATCAGATTGGTCCGGGTGGGGTGAAAGGTTATAATTATGATAGTAATTTGTCAACACAGGCGAGTGTGGCAGAACTTTCGGCTTCGCGAACAAGCCAGAAGCTATGGAACCGAGTTTTGATGATGCAGCATCTTAAATCACTTTCATCAAGTCATTTTGCGTTTTTTTTGCCTTTCCCGATTTGTACAGTTTTTTTGTTTTGTTTTTAGGCACTGAGTTTGTCTAATTGTTTGTTTGTTTGTTTGTTTGTTTGTTTGCTTGTTTTTCTTTTCTCAGCTTTTTTTTCGATTGTCTAGCCGGAACAATGAAGTTACGTATAATAACGATACCCATGCACATAAATTAACTGATCATCCCTTGTCAAAAACCTATTTTTTTCAGTCTTCCTTCTCAGTTTTCGGACCGACAACACCGACATTGTCACAGACACAGCCCTGATAGCATAGTAACGTTAATTTAACGTTAATTTAACGTTTGCATGGTTAGATTTTGGTTTACGGTTAGCATTAAACGTTAAATTAACGTTAATTTAACGTTAGCATGCTACCTGGGAGACTCAGACACAGACTAAAACACACACACACACACACACACACAGGCTGACTGACACGCGCGCGCGCGCGCCGCGCACACACGCACACACACTGGCACACACACACACACATACACACACTGGCACACACACACACACACACACACCGTTGACAATGTCACATGTTTTGAAAAAAGCTCAGTCCAGCTCAGTAACTAATGACTGAGAGAGAGAGAGAGAGAGAGAGAGAGAGAGAGAGAGCAGGTGCTGTACACCGCAGTGTGTCGGTGTGTGTGTGTGTGTGTGTCAGTGTAGATTACAGCCGGGAAGATGGAAGGTTATTTAGTTTATGGAACAATTAGTTTTATATCAAATTTAACAAATGTGCCTCCGGTGTGACGTTTTCATCCTTCGCCGTGGTGATATTTCGATTCTCGGCCTCGTTGATCTAGTATAAACTCTACACTGAACAAAAAACCACCCTTCGATAGTACTGATGAGCGACCTTGTGTACCTTACATTCATGGGGCCAAATTTGTCCAACCAATTTTTGTTATTTAACTTAGAAATTTGATTCATCCTAAAATGTTTCCCTTCTTACTCAAGGGACGTAACCACTCGGTACACGTTTTCGAATAAATCGATTTTGGGGGTGAAATCTATTACATTTCACCACCAATTTTTTTTCACATGCAAGAAACTGACATGCTTTTCGTCCATAAATAATTTCCCTTCTTAATTTTACCAGGAAACAACATTTCAGTCTTGAGTGACACCGGCACGGTTGGCCTAGTTGTAGGCTAAGGCGTCCGCCCCGTGATCGGGATGTCGTGGGTTCGAACTGCCCCGTCGCGGCCGGGTCATACCTAAGACTTTAAAAATTGGCAATCTAGCGGCTGCTCCGCTGGCATTATGGGGTTAGTGCTAGGACTGGTTGGTCCGGTGTCAGAACCCGTCGCGATATAGTTCGTGGTTGAAAACGACGTTAAACACCAAATAAAAATAAAGAAAGGTGTCAGAATAACTGATGTGACAGGCTGGGTGAGACATGAAGCCTGCATTGCGACTTCTGTCTTGAGTGTGGCGCACGTTATATGTCAAAGCAACACCGCCCTGATATGGCTCTCCGTGGTCGGCTGGGCGTTAAGCAAACAAACAAACAAACACACAAATGTGCCGTGTCAGTTTGTTTCGTTTTGTCTGAATCATTCTAAACGTTCCTATTATAAAGCCGACTTAATTTGTTTGGATGTTCGTCAGTCTGCCGGGGCTACGCAGGAATAGTACTGATAAAGAGACAACAAGAACATAATAAGAATGTGAAATGACGAGCTGCGCGTGACAATTCGTAAGACGGAAAATACTGCGTAGCTTCATAAATAACTGCGTGGGCCGGGTTTTGTCAACAGGCGGAAACTGCGTGGCCTCCGAAATAGCATTATGAAAAGTATCATGTGTCGAGTGAGTCACTTCCATCTAACTGGTTCTAACCAGTATTACTAAGAATAGGTAGCTACGCAGGTCACAAACACGAGAATGTTCCCTAGACCTGCGTTGGCCGTTGCATCAGGAAAAGACTGCGTGCATGGCGGCTTGGACGGCGCGGCGGCTTAGCTGTCCAATGTCACGGGTTTTCCCTGAGTATATGACTCATAGTTCGGTCGCGCAGGCCTGTGTACGTTTTACTTTGATCTTTTAGCAATGAAGGTTCGTGGCACAGGCACCGACAAGTATTCATTTTGTATGAGGCAGACTCCTGCAATGCCGTAAGTGTAAGTTATGAGACCGTATTGATAGACTACTACGAATGGTACCGGCTTTGGTAAGAGTGAGGTCAAGGTAAGGTCATGTTGGTAACAAAAGGTATAGAACCTATGCAGAGGTATATTATCTACGTATTATGATCTACTTGTGATCTATGACGGTGATATCTAATTTCCGAGTGAAGGTGATTCCCGAAGGATATGTCGCTCCGTCAGTACTGAGCAAACGTAAAGATGATGTATACCTTCCTCGGTACTAACCAAGAGAAAAGAAGAGTATTAATCGAGGTACACGGTTCATGGTATCATTGTTGTCGGAAAGAAATCAAAGATCCACAATACAACCAAAAGCATGAAAAGGAGATGTATTTTTCACTGTCCCAAAAAATAATTCTTAATTCTCTCTCTGTCTCTGTCTCTGTCTCTGTCTCTCTCAGTCTCTCCCTCTCTGTCTCTGTCTCTGTCTCTCTCTCTCTCTCTCTCTCTCTCTCTCTCAGTCTCTCTCTCTCCGTCCAGTCTCTCTCTGACACACACACCGACACCGTCACACCGACACACACATCGACACACACACACACACACACATACACACACACACACACACACACTGACACACACACACACACACACACCGGCACACCGGCACACCGTCACACACACACACACACACACCGGCACACACACACACACACACACACACACATACTGACGTGACACAAACACGCCGGTACACGGCGACTCACACACACACACACACACGTACACGACTCACACACACACACACACACACACACACATGACTCGCACACACTGAACTGACATACACACACGCACACCGTGGGAACACAAACTGGCACACACACACGCACGCCACTGCCGGTTTCGGCACTCGGTTAGCCTACATACATAAAGCACATTATATTGAACCATTGTAATTCAAAATGATGTTTTCAAGACTAGGTGCAAAGCAATTAAGAGCAATATAAAAGCAAATTCAGCATCATATTTTGCAACAATGCAATAGCTCAGCAAAACAAAGGACATTGAAAAAAATCATACAAAATGTGTCTAAAATAAATGATAATAAGAAAATAAGCAACAGTATCCAAAGGCAACATACTGATCAGAAGAATGATGTGCTTACTAATTTAATTAAATGGGATGCATATTTGCGCTCCTAAAAGAATCCGTGCTGGTACATTGCCTCAGGACGTTCAAATCAAATCAAATCAAATCAAATTTTATTTTACGAGGGTTGTGGCATAAGCAATATAAACGAGCTTCTTTTCAACCAGCCCTCGCCCAGAGAGGGACTATTCTAATCTTAAAATAAAAATAAAAATAAAAAAAGGCAGAAAAACTATTCACATGACTATACACGTTGTAGGCTATACATACATTCTTGCGTTATGAAACACTGATGCTTTATGGACAGATATGATCAATATGAAAATAATCAGAACGAAGTCTTCCATCACTGTGACTTTTCGTAATTTGACATTAAATGTAATGAGAGGTGTTTTTTGAAAGTATTGAGACTTGTTGGGACTCGAACTGATTCCGTGAGAGAATTCCACAAAACGCTGCCAGAATAAGCTAAACTTGATTTAAAGAGATCTATCCGCGGAATGGAGACGTTGAATTTTCGGCTTGGTTTGGCTTTAAATTTTGTAATAAAAGCACTCGGTGCATGGCCGGAAAGTATTTTGTGAAGGAGCACGCCTTTATTTGATTTAAATCTTTCTTTTAAGGGCAAAATCTTAAGTTTTTTTATAATCGTCGAAACCAAGACTGGATTGTTTTAATAGAACTGATTTTAGTGCTCGTCTGTGTAGACTATACAGTGGTTTTAAAATATTTGCACTCGCTGAGTCCCAGATGGTCGAACAATAATCCGTGATGGTTTGTATGTATGCATTATAAAATAATAACCTTGAGTGTGGATCAAGAAAGTGTTTTATTCTGTTCAACAAATATATTTTCCTCGACATGGTTTTACACAACGATCTAACATGATGGGTCCAAGATAAATTATTATCGATATTTACTCCCCAAACTTTGTGATCTCCTACTTCCGCTATTGCATCGTTGCCAATTAATAAGGAATGAGGTTTATTCTTGATGTTTTGTCTTTTTTGCCTTGTTGTAATCAACATGTATTTGGTCTTTTGGGGGTGAAGACTCATGTGGTTATATTCCGTCCAATTAATGAGATCTTAGAGAGAGAGAGAGAGAGAGAGAGAGAGAGAGAGAGAGAGAGAGAGAGAGAGAGAGAGAGAGAGAGAGAGAGAGAGAGAGAGAGAGAGAGACTGAGAGAGAGAGAGAGAGAGAGAGAGAGAGAGAGAGAGAGAGAGAGAGACTGATAAGGATAAGGTTAAGGATAAGATAAGGATAAGATTCATATAAATTCGGGCTGCTTTCTCACTGGGGAAAGCGAGCTGCCATACACTGAGCACGGAGCTACCCAGTTCTTGTATTTTTTTCTGCATGCGTGTATTCAGACAGACAGACAGAGACAGAGACAGAGAAAGAGAGAGACAAGACAAGACGTGACACATTATTTATTAACGAGGGTAATGGCATAAGCTAACAGGTGCTTTTTTCCGGCCAGTCCTCGCCCATGAGAGGAACTTATTTAATGATTATACGTTATATCAATGTTAAAAAAAAGCAAACGCACAAACAAACAAACAAACAAACAAAAATCACCACAAAAAAACAACAAAAACCGAACAAACAAGCATTCGGTCCGGCATACAAAAAACAAATAAATAATAAATGCGTAATGAAAATACTTTTGGACAAGCACAAACTCGGATTATTTCGAAAAGAAACCAGTCTGGGAATTGACAATGACAATGACAAATCTGTATTTTTCGAGGGTGACAAGAATAAGCATAGATATGCTTTTTTGCATATGGCCCTCGCCCTAAAGAGGGACTAAACTATTTTACTACAGCTATGACTAGGGAAAAAAATTGAGAGAGAGAGAGATAGAGAGAGAGAGAGAGAGAGAGAGAGAGAGAGAGAGAGAGAGAGAAAGAAACGGAAACAGAGAGAGAGAGAGAGGGGGTGCACCGAGAGAGAGAGATGATGATGATAATTAGTTTTAACGTCCTCTTAGAACCATTTGGCCTATCTTGGGACAGGTAGAGTTGAGAGAGAGAGAGAGAGAGGGAGAGAGAGAGAGAGAGAGAGAGAGAGAGAGAGAGAAGAGAGAGAGAGAGAGAGAGAGGGGGTGGGGGGGGGGGGGGGGGTGGGTAGGTGGGGGGGGGGGGGGGGGGGGGGGGGGGAGAGGTTGTCGGCGCAGACGAGCATTTTATTCGCCGTGATTGTTCAGGGGAAGTAAGCTGAGATTCAATGTTACTACTTCCGGTTTCGAAGACACTGTGCGGTTTCGTTTCTGCACGATCTTTTGTGTTTTTGAAGGCAGAAATTGGGTAAGCATACAACACTAGTAATTTAGATGAAGTGAATATTTACTCAATAATACCTTCGGTGTAAATGCGGCAATGGATTGAACGTCAAAGTTGAATAATACCCGGAATGCGCCAAAGGCAAATGTGCCGGTCTTCAGTTGTAACATTCGAATCTCCATTGCGGACACATGGATCTCTCTCCTTTGTACTCTTTCTTTAGACCGTTTTTTTTATTTGACTTTTTGTGATTATGGTTTGTCGTATTGAATTAGTAATGATGTAAATATAAAATTCTAGCTACCTTTGGGTTGAACACACATACACACACACACACACATACACACACAAACACATACACACACAAACACAAACAATCAGACACACGCACTATCAGTATCATGCAAGCTCAACGAAAGAAGGGTTTCATTTACTTTAAAACAGAAAAATATGTTCAGCTTAAAATTTCAGAAACATGTTTGCATGATTGCTTTTCCGATGTTTATAGAATTCATGTGTTTCGAGCAGGTCTAGCAAGCAATGGCAGAATCAGCTAGCACAGATGTGGAGGCACTGTGTGCTGAGGTGTGGGCATGGCGGATAGCAGAAAGTCCAGAGCTGGCTACCTTCTGTGGGTTTCACCATCTGGATGATCAGCTGGATGATGTCAGCGAGGAAGCATACATCAAAAGAGAGGTTGTTTTTTTGCAGAAATAAATCTACCATCATTTGTTTTTTACTCGTACGAGTCCTAGTGTACAAACTGTGCCTTGATGTACGTCAGGTTTAACTTCAAGTATAGGTGAATGCAACGTTCCCGGGCTGTCAACATTTTTTAAATGCGTTTCAAGAAGCTGACGCAAACAACTTTTCATGTGGGAAATTCGAGTAATTACGACCTACATAGTGGAGAAAAAAACATCCATTCATGAAGCCCACTTGTACCAAAAAGTGTATATGACAGTCACAGCCCACGAATGCGAGAGAAGAACATGGGTGCAACTCTTACATCTAGGACGGAATTTCCGTTTTTCTCAGGAGGCTGCAGACGGAAAATCCGGTTTTTTTTAAATTCTGGAGCAAGGCCATTGTGTTTGGGTGGGGGGTTGCTTGAGAGGTCAGCCACCTTTGACCATGCCTGATAGGGAACGTTGTGTAAAGGTGCCAAGGTTGTAGAGGGGGGGAAGGATGCTGATTGGAGTTTCCAGATATTGACACTGATATTTTTTGGTGTTATTATTTTTTCCATTTTCTAACATATCATGTGCTTCTGTTGTGTGTGCTTTTTGCAGAACATGGTGAGAGACTTTAAGAAAAGAGCAGATGCCATTGACAATTCAGAATGCTCCAAGGAGCAACAACAGAATCTGCTCTTACTCAGAGATCAGTTTCAGGAATACCTTGATGGAGCACCATTCAAAGCGTACGTTTGTGATTCATGAACATGGAGAGAGTGAGTGAGTGTATGGTTGTGTTTGCGTGTGGACTACCTTCAAAGGTTAGAGAATAAGGCTTGTGTTTTGTAACTTGTCAATTGTTCTGTCAATAGCAGCATTAGCTGACAGTTTTTGACATTTCATCAGTCAAAATTAATGCTCAGAACTTGCAGAGCCAAAGATTCTCTAGTTTCCTTTCAATTTTTTTAAGATTTTGTGGTGTCCCTACAAATCTGGAAAATCCAGAACAGCAAAATATACCAGTTCATTCATACTTTAATTGGAAAGCTTCTAATGCCTGAAATTAGGAAAAATGCGGCAATCACCAGGTTGTCACACAGAATATATCCGTTATGAGCGATGTCCTCTCATCAGAGGGGCCTCACCTTGCCACTGTATGTAAGTGTGCATGTGTCCAGTGCAAAACCCTTAAAAAGAAGAGAAACATGACTTAGACATTATGCTTGTTGGTGTTTCAGTTATTACTTTGCCCTCAACTACATGGAAGGTGTCCATGTCGACATGATGCAGGGTGTGCAGTTTATGAAGTTCGAAAAGGTGGAGGATTTTGAACTGTACGTCTCTAGGCTGGAAAAAATTCCCAAGAGGGTGAGTGACGAATAAATGGCTTAATGTAAAATGTTTAAAAAACAAAAGAATTCTGTACTCACCGATACAAGGACGGCACAAAACAGTAAAAAGGCTTAATGTAATAAAAGAATTTAGTTTTTAACTACTTGCCTCTGTTTTTAGTTATAAGTGTGAGGCAGGTGTTAGATGTTAGTAAATTGAATTGCTTCTCTTTCTTTTTTTTTTTTACAGGTTAAATTATGTTCAAACCATGAAGAGGGATGTTGTTGTAAAATAGATATTTCAAATAGCGGAAACATGTTATTTTATTTTTAAATGTTATTCTGTTTCTGTGTTTGATCCCTCAGTCAGATTAGATTCCTTTTTTCAGGTGGAACAGGTGCAAGAAGTGTTGGAGAAAGGTATAGAGGCTGAAATGGTGATGCATCGTTACAGTCTGGTAAGTGATGCATGTCAGGCTTTATTTGAAAGTGTGAAATCGAATGCTGTTGTTACAGTTGTGTCAGTCCATATCGCTATCTTTGGCTGACAAGAGTGAGAAAACAAACAAACAAGACAAGTCAAAGTCTGTGATAGAAAATGTTAGTTTTTGCTCTTGTTGTGGCCAAGTTTATGACTGATAGTGAAAGCAGCTTACAATGCTAGGTGAATCACTGTGACGTGTAAGTTGATTACATTGGAGCAGACGGACGCAATGACCTAGTGGATAAGACACCTGCCTCCCAAGCATATGACTGCCTAAATGGCGGGGTTTCAGCCCATGAATGAAGATGAAGTAGATTACACTGGAACAAACGTTGCATGGGGTTGTACCGTCAGGGAATAACTTTTTTAAGTTTGTTTGTTTGCTTGATGCCCAGCCGACCACGAAGGGCCATATCAGGGCGGTGCTGCTTTGAACGTGCGCAACACACAAGACAGAAGTCGCAGCACAGGCTTCATGTCTCACCCAGTCACATTATTCTGACACCGGACCAACCAGTCCTAGCACTAACCCCATAATGCCAGACGCCAGGCGGAGCAGCCACTAGATTGCCAATTTTAAAGTCTTAGGTATGATCCGGCCGGGGTTCGAACCCACGACCTCCCTATCACGGGGCGGACGCCTTACCACTAGGCCAACTGTGCCGGTATAGGGAATAACTAAAAAGCGTGATTTATATACTGTTGTGTCTGTGATGGCACATACAGGATGTGACCCCAAGAGCTCACTTTCTTGTTGTTTTTCAAGGGGGGGGGGGGGGGGGGGGGGAGTGTTTTGAGTACTTCCTTGGGAAATACTTTAAGATTAAAAATGTATAACCTCAATCTTTTTTGTATGAAAATCCAAAGGTTGTTCTGCATTGAGCATGAAGTTGTCTTCGCGAAGTTATTTTAACAAAAATTCAGTGCCAAAGCTTTGTGCTGCAAGCTTCGGGAAGAAAACTTCGCAAAATCAACTTCGCCCGATTAATATCAGGCTTCAGTGTTGGCAATTCAAGCAAAGCTCTGCGTTATAAAACATGACTATCATCTTTGAATCTGTCATATATATATATATATATATATATATGATCCAACCGCGTTTTGGCCCAAGAAGTGTGAATGAATTTAAACTAAAGTGGCGTCAATAAAATGCTTAAAGATAGCAAGATGTGTGAGATTTCTGGCTTTGGTTTTGCAGGAGGAAGTTCCCAGCCAACTGGAGAAATTGATCAGTGCTCCCATTGAGGAACATCCTTTCATGAAACCCTTTCTGGCTGAGGACAAAAAAGTCTCTGACGATGATCTGTGAGTGTAACACTTGTGTGTGTGTGTGTGTGTATGTGTGTGTGTGTGTGTGTATGATGAGAGCGAGAGACAGTGTTTATGTTTACGTGTGTATGGGTGGGTACGCATGTACAAAGAGCAGCATGTGAGTTTCATACATGCATACATTATTGTTCCGTATGAAGTACATGTATACCTTTCTGAGATTTCAGCTTACCAAAGAAGGGTGCATTTTTCAGTGTTCTGATTTTCCTACTTTCTGTGTTAAATTCAAACAGGCAGAAGGTGAAAACCAAAGCTATGGATGTCATCTCATCTCTGGTTGCACCAGCTTTTGAAAAACTGAAGAAGTTTTTGGAGGAGGTAAGTAACTACACATGCACACAGAGTGACTAGCTAGCATGCTTATGTATGTGTATTGCAATTTACTAGCTGAGCCCCTACACAGGCACAGACAGGCAGGCGGACAGACAGACATGCACACACACAAACACACCAACATTTCGATTTACTTGTGGTGGGCAGACTACCAAGATGTTCTGTGGATTATATAACAACTGTGAAGAATTTCAGCTGGACTTCTGATGAACTTATTTGTCAATATGATTTAGGAAGTAGAGAAAACAGACATTTTTTGGAAAATGATTACAATTAATGGAACTAAGATAACAGCGCATCTAATGACTTATCACTGCATTCCGAGGTATTGTGGAACCTCCTTTTAAAGACCTCCCAAAATCTGGAAAAAAATCCGGTTTTAAAACAGGGGTTATTTTACAGAGGTTATTAAGAAAATCTTAGAAAACATGATGACAAGGGAGGGAATCTTGAATTGGGGGGCCTTGAAAGGGGGGTGCAACTGAACTGTACTGGGAACACAACTATTCACACGTCAGCTTTCTCTTACAGGTGTACCTGAAAAAGTGCAGACCCAGCGAGTGCATCTGCTCGCTGCCCAACGGGATCGCCTTGTACCAGCAGTGCCTCAACTTCCACACGTCGTGTGAGATGTCGCCCAAGGAGGTTCACGAGCTGGGGCTGCAGGAGGTGGCCAGGATTCAGGAGCAGATGAAGGTCCTGGCCAAGAAGGAAGGCTTCGACCACATCTTCGACTACATCAAGGACCTCAAGACCAGGGAGAACAGCAAGTTCACGTCAGAGGTATGTCGGGCTAGTCGCTCGTGTAGACTTACTTTTTGAGGCCCAGAAACTTTGAATGATTTTATTTTCACTTTCAGAGGTTTGTCAGGCTAGTCGATGGTGTAAGCTTACTTTTCGAGGCCCAGAAACTTTGAATGATTTTATTTTTACTTTTAGAGGTTTGTCAGGCTAGTCGATGGTGTAGGCTTACTTTTCGAGGCCCAGAAACTTTGAATGATTTTATTTTCACTTTCAGAGGTATGTCGGGCTAGTCGATGGTGTAAGCTTACTTTTCGAGGCCCAGAAACTTTGAATGATTTTATTTTCACTTTCAGAGGTATGTCGGGCTTGTAAGCTTACTTTTCGAGGCCCAGAAACTTTGAATGATTTTATTTTTACTTTCAGAGGTTTGTCAGGCTAGTCGATGGCGTAAGCTTACTTTTCAAGGCACAGAAACTTTGAATGATTTTATTTTTACTTTTAGAGGTTTGTCAGGCTAGTCGATGGTGTAGGCTCATGTTTCAAGGCACAGAAACTTTGAATGAATTTGTTTTCACTGTTGGCTCAGAGGCACAGACATTTTTGAGGCTTTCAAGTCACAGATACTTTTTTTGAGGCACAGAAACTTTGAATGGTACAGTTTTCATTGTTGCTTTGAAGGTACGGACACTTTTGAGGCACATTAACTTTTGAATGGTTTTATTTTTTCTGTCTCAGAAGTGATTCCAAAAAAAAAGATGATGACTGTTGGCTACTTTTTACTTTGTACGCAAAGCTAATGATCTGGAGTGTTCAGAGCTCTGCATTTCTAACACAAAGTAACAGCTGCACAGTTCCATGAAAATGAATCAAGCTAGTCCTGGATAGGCATCAATGCCCCATTAGTTTAATTGTGTTTGACTGTATCAGATGAACTGAAAATGTAAGCCTTGGGCAAGTTCGAGTTAGGGTATACAGTTATGGTATTATACAGTATTTTGAGGTACCTTGCTGACTGAAACGTGAAAATACCAGAAGTGAAGCTAACAACTGGTAAGGCCTTCAAGTCGATATTTAAAAAGAAAAGTTATTTTGTCTTCCTAAAATGTGATACAAGCAGTTGACTTTTTGTTATATGACTTTTTGTTGAGTGCTGCACAAGGTGACTTGTTTTTATACGAGTCGGGATTCGTACTTGGGAGGAAATCCCTGTTTTAAAATGCCTAGCATGACCACTATTTGAGAGAAGAATGGGCCCTCATGTTGAATTGATCCTTCTTCACATGTGAAATGCTTTTCATTCACAGGAGGAAGTAATGGAGTTTGTCAAAGATCTTTGCTTCAACAAAATCCAGCCCAAACTGTCTACATTGTTCCAGAACATGCCTGACTCCCCGCTGAAGTAAGTAGCAGTGTTGTTCTTAGGCCTCAGTCTTTGGTCACTGGTGTAATGTTCTGACCCCTGGCTGGTCGATCGTCTGATATTTTTGACATGTTAGAGTTCTTCTTATGAATGTTGGGACCTATACATATTTTCAAGCCAGGTCCAAGTGACCCATTTACATCAGAGTCCAGGAATAACAACGAAGTAGACCCCATTGATTGAATCTTGAAGAGTTATAGCCCTTTTCTATCTATAAATGTCCACTTCTTCTTCTCCTTCTCCTTCTTCTTCTTCTTCTTCTTCTTCTTCTTCTTCTTCTTCTTCTTCTTCTTCTTCTTCTTCTTCTTCTTCCATAGAGGACTGGGTTCTTGCGAACGTCTCAGAGTCCTGCGGTTGAGTCACTGTTACCGAGAGTGGCTAGCTCCGGCAAACAGGGAGATTAAAACGGTGGGGAGGTTAAAACTATGTACTGGGGAGAGTGCTATTGGTCAATTCATTTAATTATTACAATCATGCTTAATTATCCTCAAAACAATGTGTCTGGCAGGAGGTCAACAACATGTGGGGACACATGTCGATATTTGTAGAAAAATAATTTTAAAAAAAGTAAGTTTTTGCTGATTTTTCACTGCATTGTTTGCTATGTTGTGTTGGAAAGAAGAAACGGTGATTCCTTTGGGACAAACCAAAGTGTCCCTTGCATGCAGATTTTCTCTCACTGAGTAGCAATTTTGGTTAAGTAATAATATCAAAGAGAAGAGAATAATGTCTCTTATCTAGAGGTCGTCTCTTATCAGAAAAAGACACAGATAACACTGTAGATATGATTTTTGTTTGAATTTTTAACAACAGAAGTGTTCTCCTGATTTCTCAACAGAATCATGCCCACACCTCCAGTGTTGGAGAACTCACCGGAAGGTTTCTACTATGCTGGCACGCCTGACAGATCAAGGTCTGGCATCTACTACCTCAACACCGCCAACTTGGACAACATGTAAGGCTTTTTTCTACAAGTACAGTGGTACCTTTACTTTTAGACTGAAAAAAAGTATAAAAAATTCTCTTTAAAATAGAGGTGAAGTTGTTGACACTATGATGAGAAAAAAAAGTTTGAGAAAATCTTAACTTTGACTAAATGGAAAGCTTGTGTGTCCACTGCACACTTTAAGAAATGTTTTCTGGCAAATTTTAATCAAAGAAGACTGAAGGCTATTTGTTGTACCATAATTAAGAGGTACATGCAAGAAGAAACTGGACAATTTTCTATATTTTTGAAAACTAACTGAAAGATTCTCAGTGGTATGTAAACATACTTTTCAGCACCAGATTATTGATCGCCATAGGTTTACAACAGATAAAGAAGAACAGCAACTCAAACATAAACACATGCACGCACACACACGCATGCACACACATACCCACAAAAAGAGACATTAATAATGTATGGTTTTTGAGAAATCCTAATGATTGCTGAAAATATTTTTCAGGCACAAATATGGACTGGCAGCTCTGAGCTTGCATGAAGCCATTCCAGGACATCATCTGCAGGTCAGCTTGATTGCAATGTGTGATAAAATGATAGTAGTACCTGTAACCCGAGGTCCCTCTAATAAGAGGACACCCCCCCAATAGTATGTTAGAAAGTATGTTTTAAAAGCATTATGAACAATGAACAGACAGCCATAATTTTGTGCACAATGAAAGTATCTGGCTTGGATGACAATGTTCTTTTGAAAGCATTGTGAGCAATAAACATACAGGCATAATTTTGTTCACACTGAAAATATCTGGCTTGGATGACAATGTTCTTTTGAAAGCATTATGAGCAATAAACAGACACCCGTAATTTTGTTCACAATGAAAGTATCTGGCTTGGATGACAATGTTCTTTTGAAAGCATTATGAGCAATAAACATACATGCGTAATTTTGTTTTGCCTGACACAGAGTGAGGTTGCTCTGAACGAAAGAAATCTACCTGATTTCCGACGCTACTCTGAGGATGGCAAGTACTACCTGGCTCCCAGTCGCTTCTCGTTCAACACTGCATACGTTGAGGTAAGAACTCCACGTGTCCCGTAACTGTGTGTCCCTGTGCATAAGAAGCTGAAAAAACATGCCAGAAATTCATGAAGGAGGTCTGGTGGTGCATTAAACCTAAAGAGGGAAGATTAAAAGTGTATTAATTAGTGTGTTCAAAATCAAAATTCTGTCTGAAATTGAAATTGCAAAAAAGACCATAACAGTTTCATTCTGTTCTTTATCATATATCCTAAATTGAAAAAAGGAATTGATATGATGCGTTTCATTTTAAAATGTTCCAAAAATGATAGAACATTGGTCTTATGCAAATTAGGTTTCATGATTGCATGATTCTCGGAGACGAGGTCGACTCGTCTCGGTTTACAAGTTTCAGGTAGCCAGGCCTCACTAGTCTTGGTGTCGATTGATTCAGGGTTTTCAATGTCGATCTTTTAGTTTGAGGCTGACAGACTTGCTGAATGTTTTGATAGAACTTTCACTGTTTTCAGCAACTTGTTTAATATTTCCATGTGCCTGACATTGTTGCTTGATGTTGCAGGGCTGGGGATTGTACAGTGAGGCGCTGGGAGAGGAGATGGGTGTGTACGAAGAGAGCGACACCTTGTGAGTTCAGTCTTTGGAGCTCTTTTCTTTGTCATTTGTCATGATAATTAAAATAATGATAATGAACATTTATATAGCGCTTCCCCACAGCTCGAAGCGCTTTACAAGTTCAATCAAACAACAACACGATCTACATACCCTATTCATCATAAACAAAAATCAACAGAAGGAAAACTTTGAGTGACTTCTTTTAATTTCACTTAGTGTAGGTGTGTGTGCGTGCGTACGTGTGTGTGTGTGCATACGTACGTATGTGTGTGTGTGCGTGCGTGCGTGTGTGTGTTTGAAGTCTCTGGGTGAAAGTTTGATTTGAAAGAATGTCTGTGGAATATTTTGTTTGCAGGCTTGGCAGATATTGCTTTGAGATCTTCAGAGCAGCACGGTTAGTGGTTGACACAGGGATCCATGCATTTGGGTGAGTGCTTTATTATGACCTCTTTATGAAGTGTTATATTTTTCTCTTTGGCTTTCAACTAGGTTACAGACAAGCTTTGTGCACATTTACCATGATTTATCAACATTTTGTCTTGTTTGTTTGACTTTTTTTGTGCAAGGAATGATCATTGCGAGCAGGCCCATTGTGCAAGCATATCTGAAAAAGTTAAATCTAGAATGCTGATGTGCTCTGTTGCTTTTTTTTCACGTGAGACTTTTTTTCTGATGAAGTGTGAAAAATACTTGGTTAGGTTTATAAATTAAATTGAATTGTATTAAATTCTTTAAATTTTTTGTTCTCTATCGTTTTATATTGAGCTGAAATGTGTTCTGCTGTTCTGTTTTGGACTGTATGAACTTGTACTAAGATCTCTGGAATGAGCGCTTCTGCTGAGCAAAGGGGCATGGCTTTTCATTAGAGGACTCACAGGCATCAGGCACAGTAAAAGTACAGGGTGACCCCCAAAAAAGAGCACCCAAACAAAACGTCATAAATTGAACAAAAATAAAGCAATCTTCATAAAATTTATTTACACACACAAGTAGCCTCTGCGTGATTTGCACAGAAAATTTGAGCGTTCTAGCTTGTCTTTCAGGAAAGTTATGCTCATTCTACAGAACATGCTCCAAATGGCCTCCCCCGGATTTAAATCCCCCAGATTTCTATCTTTGGGGGTTCCTGAAAGACAACGTCTACAGGAACAACCCACAGACAATCACAGAACTCAAGAGAGCCATCACAACAACCATTCGCGGAATCTCGCAACAAGAGTGTGTGCGGGTGATTGATAACTTTGCGCGGCGAGTTCAAGTTTGCCTGCAGCGGCGCGTAGGACATTTGGAGCATGTTCTGTAGAATGAGCATAACTTTCATGAAAGACAAGCTAGAACGCTAAAATTTTCTGTGCAAACCATGCAGAGGCTACTTGTGTGTGTACATGAATTTTATGAAGATTGCTTTATTTTTGTTCAATTTATGACGTTTTGTTTGGGTACTCTTTTTTTTGGGTCACCCTGTAGCATAGCTTTCCACTTGCCGTGGACACATGACAGCACTGCAATGTACCTGTAGCTGTTGGCACTAACTTCTCCGTGAATATTGAGCTAAGGGTCTCAATCCAAGCATAAACGCTCATTGCATTACTTTGCATTGCATTGCATTGCATTGTATTGTATTGGATTGCATTGCATTGTATTGTATTGTATTGTATTGTATTGCATTGCATTGTATTGTATTGTATTGCATTGTATGTTGTTGTATTGTATGACTGTAACTATATATTTTTATGTATATATGTATTTTCTATAGATGGAGTCGGCACAGAGCAGTGAACTATATTGTGGACCAAGCCATGATGGATTACAAGACTGTTGTAAATGAAGTCAACCGTTACATCACCTGGCCGGGACAGGTACATCTACCTTTCCTACTTTGTACATATATGTGCAGAGAGGGATAGAGAGGGAAAGAGAGAGAGAGACAGCTAGACACACACACACACATACACACACATAACCAAGAGCACACACACACACACACACAATTAGACATTCACATACAGACGTATGCACAGGGAGACAGAGAGAGCGAGCGAGCGCTAGCTTTAAGAGTTTTCATTGGAGGCATTCAGAGACAATGAGAGTTGATTGGTTTTGCACTCCCTGTGCACAGCTTAAGATCTGAGGAAATATTATTTTGCAATCACCGCATGACTTTTTGTGTGTATATATATATCTGTGACTCGGACTATAGTTTTGTACAACAAAACATTGTCTCTCTCATCGTACTCGTGGTTACTTTCAGAAAATCAATGGGTGCAAGTATAACTTGTCAAATTATTTCTGTGTGTGTGTATGTGTGTGTGCATGCATGCGTGCATGATTTGCGCAAGCACATAGGTGCATGTTTGTGTGTGTGTGTGCGTGTTTGAGGTACATGCATGTATGTCACTTTCTGTATGTGCTATTTTATCAAAGATTTTCAAGGCATCCCTTTGTCTTTTCAGGCCTGTGCTTACAAAATTGGTGAGCTCAGAATCTGGGAACTGAGACATAAAGCGGAAAAAGAACTGAGTGAGTAATTTACCATTTACAAATAAGCTAAAAAAGTCCAGGGCTTGATCTGGGGGGGGGGGGGGGGGGTCATGAATTCCAGAAGCCCCCCATCTCCCCAGCAAATGTACCTTTTACCTAAAGAAGAGACCTGAAATACCCTTTTCAAATGCTTACTTTCATGCATCCCAGGCCTTTGCCTGGCCAGCCCCAGTACCCTTTCCTTGTTTTGGAAGCCCCTCCCTCTCGCACACTAGGTCCGCCCCTCAGGTGTAATATTAAGCACGGACCAGTAAAGGTCATGTGATATTGGACGAGTAGAAAAGGGAAAAGGCTTTGTGCTCTAATTTCTAAATAGGCAAGTATGAATTTAAAGTCATAATTTTTTTAGTGCGGTTTAGTTAAAGTAGCTCAAAGGAACCGTGAAAAAAGTCCTGTTCTAGCAATGGAAATAATATGTTAATCACTGTTTTCATTTCCTTGCACCAGGAGAGAAGTTTGACCTGAAGGCGTTTCACGAGGTCATCCTGCGATGCGGCGCAGTCCCTCTGCGAGTTCTGCAGAACATCGTGGAAGACTTCATCGCTGAGGTGGGCCCACCACCGCCACCAACACCGCCAGAAACCACCAACAACGGTGAAGAAGGAATCAGCAATGACGGAGATGGCATAAAAGAAAACACTGAAGATGGAGGAAACGCAATTGATGGAGAGGGAGAAAAAGAGATGGATGGAGATGGAGAAAAAGCGATTGAAGGAGATGGCGGAAAAGTACACACCGAAGAGGGAGGAAAAGCAATTGAAGAAGACGAAGAAAAAGCGATAGATGGAGATGGAGGAAGAGAAAATGACGCGACCAGTGTGTTGGATTCAGCGAGAGATGACAACGAGAACAGTATCAATGCAGCCGACTCTTGAGAGTCGGTTCTTGCCGGTGTTGCATATGAGAACGGATCTTTCCGCCCACATTTGAAGAACGTTTGTTGTTGTTGTTGGGTTGTTTCTCGTGGGCACAGAATCATTGACAGGGTATTTTCCCTGGTTCAGTCAGATTGTACAATCTGAAGGGAGCGAGGGGTAAAGATTGCATGACAACTCTAGGTAGGATTGAAAGCAGGTGTGTTTGTAGATTTATGAGTAGTATCTAATGAGCTGTTACTCGGCGCCATCCAAAGTAGTGTTTCAGACAAAATTTTGTATGCAGAGGTGTATGGACTTACGGGCTAGTTCACAGAACATTGACCAGATGAAAGAAGTGCTACATGACACCTTCAAAAGTACCATGTGTTTGAAATTGCATGTATTCCAAAAGTATCATTTGGATACTTTAGTTTTGGCACTTGGCATCGACATGATAAACATTACTCTATAACTGCTCGTTTTGATACTTTTCTTTTGCACTTGGCATCAACATGATGAAAATTACAATTCAGAATTGACTTTGTTGAAAATACAACAAAGACTGAAATCAGAAATGTTCCTCAGTGAAAAGTACTTAAACAACATACATTTTTATGTAGAAAGGTGAATGCAAGATTTTTCATCAGAACAGGTGTGAGCACTGCTATTTCATGCCATCGAAAATACTGTAACGGTACATTTGATCTTGATACGCTGTGTATGACTATCTCTCTTAATTCTGGCTAGCAAGTGAAAGCAAGAGATGTTACAGCATGATGCATGCATTGAATGACTTGCACCCACATCTTGTTTCTTAAAATGTCAGAAATCTGTAGTAGATTTTGTCAGGCACTTGTTTTTTGTCGCAACTGGCATGTCAGAACACCTGAGGTTTGAATCAATGCAGCATACAGAAATTCACAAAGTCAATATAACACTTACCTCGACAGTACTATTCTTGCACATTATCTATTATAGGCCGAAAAAATTGGACAAAACGCTGAGTGGGTACAATTATCTCCCATAACCATGCGCCACCGTGGATCCCAAGCACTGTCCGAGTGCTTCCCCCTTACAGGATGTAGGTGGCGCGTCCTCTTTCTTTTTTCGCGCGTGTCAGACCGGCTGTGTTTCTGCTACGCTCCCGGATTATTTTGGACTAAGAGGCTTCTTTTCTGTGTGGACTATCACCTGTTGGATTATTGTGTGTTATTCCACTTCTGGCTTGAGGCTACGTTGTGTTTCCTTCAACTTGTGCCTCCGTTTTTGTGTGGCGGACTCGGCGTGCCTCCCGTCCTACTTCGTGGTGACCGGTCGTCTGCTTCTCGTTTCGCCGCATTCACTTGAGTATTGACCTAAATTTTCTTTGAATTTTGTTAATTCTCGGTCTTTAAGGGTACGTACAGGGCGAGGTAGGATGTCTCGTCCTGTTTTGGGCTCTGGTTCTACGGAACCAGAGTCTGCCGGGGGCAACCCTTCTCCGGGCGCCCAGCGTCATGTTTTACGCACGGAGAAGGGGATCTTTCGGCGCTCCGACTCTCCCTCCCCAAACGCTTTGCGTTTGCGGCGAGGGAGGGCGGAGAAAGCCTGTTTGAGCAAGCTCAATGCGAGCTTGCTCAAACAGGCTGGGCTTGAGCCTGGGACTTCGGGCGGGGCTGCGCCGTCGAAGGTTCGGGGAAGGTCGAGGAGAGAGAAAAAGCTTCTTTCTCCTTCTCCTTCAGTGGAACAGGCTTCCCCCCCTTCGACGCCGTTGTCCGGCCCTCAGTCTCAGGCTTCAGCTCCTCCCGGTTTCGAGCCTGGGGGGAAGGTTTCCTTCTCCTCCCTGGCTCGAATCCGGGGGCAGGTCGATTCCCAACCCTCTTTGGGGGTTGGTGAATCCGATCTAGGGGCTACTGGAGAGACTCAGGTTTTGACAGCCAACGGCCATACCACGTTGTAAACACCGGTTCTCGTCCGACCACCGAAGTTAAGCAACGTCGGGCCCGGTTAGTACTTGGATGGGTGACCGCCTGGGAACACCGGGTGCAGTTGGCATTAAAATCTTCCTTTTTCCGGTGCCTCTCCTGTGCCCTCCTCGGTTTCCACCGCTGTGGAAGCCAGGAGGGACACGGGTCCTCCTCTGAACTCCCTCGCTGGGTCGTCTGCTGCTGTTTCGACAGTAGTTTCGGCCTCCTGGGGGGGGAGATCGGAGGAGATGACGGGGTCTCTGAATTCCCTCCCCGCTGGGGTTGGGATGCGAATTGACCCCGTTCAGGGCGGTCCTGTGGGGGCAGGGGTTTCAGGCTTCGTGCCTACGACCACTGCTACTACGGTTCCCTCTGACGTCCGTGTGACTGGTGGCTGTCCCTCTTGTTAAGACGCTCCGGCCGACTAGTTACTGGACGTGGAGGTGTTCGACAGAACGTGGTACTTCTGTCGAATGGTCAGGGCGACGGGAACATTGTTTCTGTTGCTCAGACCGACACCTCCGACCGGACCGTCTTGACCCCACGCCATTCCTTAGCGTCTGGTGTTCGGGTGACGGATGGTCCGGACCAAGGGTCCGGAACGTTCCAGGCTTACGGGTCGGGATCGAACCGGACCCACGGGTCCCGACTGGACTTGACCTCCGGGTTTGGTCCGGACGGGACCCATGGTACGGGACCGTACCGGACCTTAGGGTCCGGTGCGGGACAGTACCTCTGGCCCTTGCCGGACCCCCGGACCTACGGGTCCGGATGGTACGGTACGGGACCAGTGGTTCGGTCGGGACCGGACCACCCGACCACCTCTGTTGGTCTGGGTGGTCTGGCACCGAACCGGAACACACCGGACCACCGGACCTACGGGTCCGGATGGTACGGTACCGGACCAGTGGTCCGGTCGGGGCCGGACCACTCGACCACCTCTGTTGGTCCGGGTGGTCTGGCACCGAACCGGACCATGCCGGACCTACGGGTCCGGATGGTACGGTATGTCCACGTCCGACCGAGCCACCCGAACACTTCTGTGGGTACGGATGGTTCGGTACCGAACGGGACCTCCGGATGCTACGGGACCGGACCGAACCTACGGGTTCGGATGGTCCGGTACCGGACCAGTGGTCCGGTCCGAACCGGACCACCCGACCACCTCTGTTGGTCCGGATGGTCTGTCACCGAACCGGACCATACCGGACCACCGGACCTACGGGTCCGGATGGTACGGTAGGTCCACGTCCGGACCGAACCACCCGAACACTTCTGTGGGTACGGGTGGTTCGGTGCCGTACGGGACCTCCGGATGGTACGGGACCGGACCACAGGACCGGAACACCGGACCACCCTATCGGATCGGTCCGGACCACCCGACCACCTCTGTTGGTCCGGATGGTCTGGCACCGAACCGGACCTACGGGTCCGGATGGTACGGTATGTCCACGTCCGGACCGAGCCACCCGAACACTTCTGTGGGTACGGGTGGTTCGGTGCCGAACGGGACCTCCGGATGGTGCGGGACCGGACCGGACCTACGGGTCCGGATGGTCCGGTACTGGACCGGTGGTCCGGTCCGGACCGGACCACCCGACCACCTCTGTTGGTCCGGATGGTCTGGCACCGGACCACCGGACTTACGGGTCCGGATGGTGCGGTGTGTCCACGTCCGGACCGAACCACCCGAACACTTCTGTGGGTACGGATGGTTCGGTGCCGAACGGGACCTCCGGATGGTACGGGACCGGACCGGAACACCGGACCACCCTACCGGACCGGTCCGGACCACCCGACCACCTCTGTTGGTCCGGATGGTCTGGCACCGAACCGGACCTACGGGTCCGGATGGTACGGTACGTCCACGCCCGGACCGAGCCACCCGAACACTTCTGTGCGTACGGATGGTTCGATGTCGAACAGGACCTCCGGATGGTACCGGACCTACGGGTCCGGACCTACGGGTCCGGACCTACGGGTCCGGATGGCCCGGTGCCGGACCACCCGACCACCTCTGTTGGTCTGGATGGTCTGGCACCGAACCGGACCATACCGGACCACGGGTCCGTATGGTACGGTATGTCCACGTCCGGACCTAACCACCCGAACACTTCTGTGGGTACGATGGTTCGGTGCCGAACGGGACCTCCGGATGGTCCGGCACCGGACCGGAACACCGGACCACCCTACCGGACCGGATCGGCACCCCCGACCGGACCGGACCATTTCTTTTCTGATCAGACCCGATGGGTTCCTGTTCAGTCTATAAATGGCGGGGGTTCGTTGGCTGGGCTGACCCAACAGTCGCAGGGTTGTTGTTTTTCTCCCCCTTCGGCTGCTGGAGACGTTTCGTCTTTGGGGCAGGGGTCTTCGCGGCCTCTTGCTTCTGTGGGCGTTTCTTCACAGCCTGCTTCATCGCTTTCGGCTCTTCCCCCTCAAGCTCCCTACACTCCTGCTTTTGAGGAGTTGTCGGGAAGTGAAGAGGAGAGTGAGTCGGAGGACGATAGGGAGGAGGATCAGGGTCGCCCTGAGGTTAACACTGATCCTCTACCCTTGCCGGTTTCTGATGGAACTTCCGAAGCTATGCTTCGTACTTTCCAACAGTACATGACAGACATCACGCGGCGTCTTGACGTCACGGATGCCTCTCTTAAGCGTCTGTCGTCTAGTGTTGACACACAGGACCTGGACCCGGGGTCTGAGGACGAGAGGCAGGAGGCTCGTCCTCGCACAGCTAGAAGGACGTTTGAACAGTTTCAGGACGTCCTTCCCTGAGACGCCCTCTCGTCCTTTGAGTCCGCTTCGGCCCGGGCGTGGGAGGCTCACGCCGCGTCTGCCGGCGGCTCGTTTTATGAACGATCCGTCCGCCGGCAATTCGCGTTCCACCCTAGTCTTAGTGCCACGGTGGAAGCGGCAGCACATCGCCTGAGGAGTACAGATTCACGTGCAAACGCGACCTATGTTCCTCGGGAGGACGCGGGTTCAGTGCCATGCTTTCCTTTGGGAGGCGCACCTCCACTGTTTCCTCGTGTCCAATCTGTTTCGTCCCTCCCTTTTCCCTTTGACTCTCGAACTCTCCCTTTCCAGACTTCGAGTGTTTAGGGTGGGGCTGACGGTGATGTGTTCGTTGGGGAGGTGCCTTCGGTCAAGAAGGTGGAACTGAGCTCTGCTTCGTTCCACAATCTTGAGGCCACCGTTTCTTCCACAGTCGAGGCCCAATCACAGGCCTTGACATGGATGAGCACGCTGTCCACACTGTTGAACCCTCCCGATCGGGCAGAGTCCGATTCCACTCGGGTCCTTGACACGGTTCGAGTGGATCGGGCTTTGCATGCCGTGCGATCGTGCGTGACGTCTGCGGCAGAATTGGCCATTGGAACACGGGTCCACTTTATTGGCCCTGTTCCGTGATCATTTTCTGCCTACTTCTATAGTGCCTCCGGATATGAGGAAGAGTCTGAGGAACACGTTTCCTCAGCCTTCTTCCCTCTTTCATCCGGACACTGTTCGTTCTGTGGTGGAGTCCACACGCCAGAGGAACACTGATTCTCTGATGGTTGGCCTCGCTGCTTCGGCGACGGCGGCGGGGAGTAAGAGAAGTGCTACAGTCACCTCCAGCTCCCAGCCTCAGAAGAAGAAGAAGAAGCCAGTTTCACTGCCTCCTTCTTCCTCCTCTTAGGCGCCTGTTGCGTTCCCAAGCAAGACGAAGGGTGCTCAGACAGGTAAGGGGAAGCACCACCACCAGGGGGGGTGGTCGCAAGCCTGCGCCTGCCCGCCAGCAGAATTTTCAGTGAGTCCCGGCCCTACGTTGACGCCCCCTCAAGTTGCCCCTCTTTCGTCCGTCGGTTCCCTTTTTCGGGCCCGCGGCATGTGGGGCAGACTGGTCTCCAACCAGTTTTTCTTGAGGGTGGTGTGGTCGGGGTTTTCTCTACCGCTGTCGTCACAACCTCCATTGTCCGCTCTACCCTGGACGTTCCCCCCTCCTCGAGACCCTGCCAGATGGCAGGCTCTTCAGGACGAGGTGAACTCGTTGGTCGAGAAGAAGGCGGTCTACCCCCTTTCTCAGCCTTCTCGGGGGTTCTGCTCCCGCCTGTTCACCGTCCCCAAAAAGGACGGCCGGTTCAGGCCGGTGTTGGACCTCTCCACCTTGAACTTGTACCTTCACAGGTGCAAGTTCAAGATGGAAACCCCTTCGTCGGTCCGGTTGGTCATCCGGCCAAACGTTTGGGCCATGTCTGGGACCTCCAGGATGCTTACTTCCACATCCTGGTGGCCCCGGGGTACCGACATCTGCTCCGGTTCGTTTGGGAGGGCACAGTGTTCGAGTTTCGGGCCCTCCCATTCGGCCTGTCCTTGGCCCCTCTGATTTTCAACGGGGACAACAACACCACATGCTTAGCTTACCTTCGCCACCAGGGGGGCACCAATTCTCGGTCCCTCTCCCTGTTGGCGGAGGAGATTCTGCTCTGGTGCCAGACCAATCAGGTCCGGATGTCAGTCCAGTTCGTTCCGGGGAAAATGAACGCCCTGGCCGACATTCTCAGTCGGGGCGATCAGGTTCTCTCCACAGAATGGACCATCGCTCACAACGTTCTACAGCGTCTGTGGGCAAGGTGGGACCGTCCTCTGATCGATCGGTTCGCAACTCGATTCAGCGCTCGGCTTCCCAGGTACGTCAGCCCCTTTCGAGACATGAATGCGTTCCACTTGGACGCATTCACTCTCTTGTGGAGGCTCCTCGATGCTTACGCCTATCCCCCGACATCTCTGATTCCGAGGGGGCTGGCAAAATATCTGCAGGAACGACCAAGACTGATTTTGGTCGCGCCTTACTGGCCAACAGCTCCGTGGTTTCCAGATCTTCGCGGTCTCACCCACGTAGACCCTCTACCTCTGGATCTGGACGGGGGAGGTCTGCTCCAGCCTCGATCATGCCTCCCTCATCCACGTCCAGAGAGTCTGTGCTTGACCGCATGGCTCTTGTGCGCTCCAAACTGCTTGCACTAGGATTGCACAAGAGTTCAGTAGAGTTTTCCTTGAACGCTAAGAGGCGATCAACTAATCAGCTCTACGACTTACGCTGGAGAGCTTGGGCCACCTTCGCCTTGTCCAAGGGGATAAAGCCGCTTTATCCCTCAACACAGGACTTGGCCAACTTCCTGGTGGAAGTGTATCAAAAGAAGAGTCTTTCTTCTAAGACTCTTCTTGGATACAGATCTGCCATCGCTTCCACGATTGCGGCCGCTACTGGTCGCAGATCTGAACACTTGATCAGGTCCTCCCTCATCGCTAATGTCCTTTCGGGTATTAGCAATGCAGCGGTGTCTAAACCTCGGGTTTCATTTCCCAAGGGGGATGTCTTTCTGGTCCTCAAACTCCTGCGTAGCAATGAGTTTGAACCCCTGGCAGGCATCAGTATCAAGTTGCTGATTTTTAAGACTAATTGTTCCTCATCGCTTTAGCCACTTGCCGTAGACTCAGTGGTATTCAAGCTTTGAGTGGCCTGGACTTTGACATTGAGTTCACCACACAGCAGTGGTTGCCAGCATGGTCACGTCAGTCTAAGGTATGTTTCTTGGGTATATTTTCTTTTACGGTAGTACTGTTCGAAAATTGCCTGGGTATCTTAATCCTTGGATTTAAGTGATTTTGATTAAGGAGTTTAATACTCTACATATCACCCTCACACCACTCTGGTATTCTGTGCAAGAATAGTACTGTCGAGGTAAGTGTTATATTGACTGTAAGGCTTCTTTTTAAGCCTACTGTCTATATGATACTTACCGAGACAGTACTATTAGAGTTTCCCTCCCGCCTCCCCTCTTGATATGTTATATGGGCTTTTTGAGGGTCTGCAGCTCATAAAGAAAGAGGACGCGCCACCTACATCCTGTAAGGGGGAAGCACTCGGACAGTGCTTGGGATCCACGGTGGCGCATGGTTATGGGAGATAATTGTACCCACTCAGCGTTTTGTCCAATTTTTTCGGCCTATAATAGATAATGTGCAAGAATAGTACTGTCTCGGTAAGTATCATATAGACAGTAGGCTTAAAAAGAAGCCTTACATTCTGGCTTATGTTCTGCCTTGAAAGCTCTGTTTTACAATATGCTCATTTTGCTGGAGAGTCATGATCATTCATTTTTTGCCAAATTTAAAGGCTACAAGTTATATTTTTTCCAAATAGAGAATTTTTTACTAATTTTTGGCTCACCTGAGTATTCAGCGAGACTTAGTAATAAGCAATGTTTGTCCTGTATGAACGAACTAGCTAGAAGCTAGGGCTATAAATTTGTACATGCTTCTAGGATAATTTTAGCAGGTAATTTGTGTCTGATTTGTATTATGATGAAGGTGAGTTGTATGAGCATTTGCTTTTCCTGTTAGACAAACAATGCCTTACCCTTTAAAAGTGTGTTGTTCTGATAATTAAGGCAAGATTATGGAAAATCAACGCTTTTCAGAAAGAACATTTTCTTCATGTAAGAAAAATGTCAGAAGATTAGTTTTTAATACCAAATGATAGATAATGTTCATGTTCTCAGTTTAAATAAAATGCGTCCCTTTTCTGCCATGAAAGCCAGGTGTCTGTATATGTTCTAAAGGAATGGCAGAATGTGTCATTCTATTGTGCATTTTTACCTGTTTGTATTGAAATGTTATCAGTATGAATTGTTCATATGTAAATATTCTCCATATTGTCATGGTTTTCTGTTCTAGCATTAGTCCTTTGTTTTTATTTTTGTCATGCTGTTGTAAGTGTTCACCTGTTGATTCATTTAAACAAAATGTTTTGCATATTGTGTATTTCAAGTTTGTTGCCCTCATTGCAAATCAGGATGTTGCCATTCTAAACTTGACAGTTATGAAGATTATCAATACTTGTCGGCCAAACCAGCTTATCCTGAAATGTGTTCCAGTTGCTGGGAGGAAGGTAAGGTAGTGGGGTCCTGATTTGCCCTATATGGTCCGCTGGACCCAAAAAGCAACAGATATCAAATCAAATCAGGTTAGGTAGCAGGTAAAGCGTTTGAAACAATCTATGATTCTGAAGACAGAAGAATAAGAATAATTCATAGCTTTTTTGTAGCGCGAGTCTCTTAAAATGTCTTTAGGGGTCTTACAAATACATGTTAAAAATAAATTCTAGCAACAACCCTGCAATAAATCTACTTTTCTTGGAAGATAAATTGACTTCTTCTGAAAACGATCATTGATAGAGTTGTACATGCTGATTTAGTTTAAAAGATACAAACTCATCAGGTTGTGTACAAAAGTGGAAATAAATATGCACAATTACCAGCCCCAAGAGTGACAGGTGAAGATGGGAGAAGAAAAAGAATGTGCACAGTTCTTGAATAAGTTTTCTTGTACTGGTGCATATTGAAAACGTAGAATGTTTTATTATGTCAGTTTATTACTGATGAAAGTGTAATCTGTACCATAATCATACTTTTCTTTCTTGTTTTTGTGTGTGTATTGTTTTGATTATGTTTCTTCATTTTTTTCCAGGCAGCAGTATACTGATAAATCTGATACAAATATATGTACATGTATATAATCTTGTCCTGAATGTTGTGTGAATTTACATTTATGCTTTGTATACTGAGTTGAAAAATAGTTTTAAAATTGGTGCAGTTTGCTGTGTTTAGTAAACAGTTTAAGGGATGCAAATTAAAGGATTGACATATGTTGGAAAAAATGGAAATCGAAAGAGTAATTTTTTTGTTAGTAAATTAAGTAAAAATCCAACTTGTCCCACAACGTATATTTTGGAGACTTGTAAAATAATTATTTGGAGCAAACAACATTGAAGATTTTCAGTTTCGCACAGACATTCACACTAGATGTATTAATTAACAAGATGAAATTAATTTGTAGGTGCTATGATATATACTATTTACATAAATAAAACAGAAGCTGTACCTTTGAAGCTTCTACTAAGTTATAGAGACTGCATCCATTTTGTAGAGGGGTCTTTACGCACACAAACAGCAGGATGCGTGTCGTAGAATCAGTATTCATTACTTATCTAACTCAATGTCTTTGCACACTTAAGGATTTTTATACCTTAGTTCTCCTGAATTTAGTTTTTGTGTGTGGGCAATGAATGTTCGAACAGTGTCAGTGGCAAAATACTCTGTCTAAGAAACATGGCATTAACCAAATGCCTCACAGAGCGCCCAATATCGCCCACTGGACAATCAGTATTCAGATCCTGTAACAACCGCATCAATTGCCAGAAAATTGCTTTCCCCTTTTGTGCGAAGAAAATTAGAATGTTCAATAAAATCTCACGGGAACTGCATAGGAGACAGGAGGATTCTGTGCGCGAGTCAAAAGGTTAAAATGAAAATGAGAAAGTAAAAGGGCTCAATTTACCTATTCACTAGTTAGATCTTCAAAGTGCTGAGGCTGCAATTGCTTAGATGTTTGTAGGACCAGGGAATACAATTGCTTTGATGATTTGAGTGTTGTGTTTGTGTCATCTTGGAGTTAGAGGCTGGTTTTGTTGTTTTATGAAGTTTAAATCCATATTTGACTGTTGATCTTTTAAATGCTTGCCAACCGCATTGATTTGGGCTGTTGGCTGTCTTTCTTCTGTTTTTGTATGTTGATGGTGTTTTTTCATTTACTATTTCACCCCCCGCGGGCTAGGGGGAGTCCCATATTGGTTGGGACCAGAAAGAATTTGCCCGATGCTCCCCAGCATGTCGTAAGAGGCGACTAACGGATTCTGTTTCTCCTTTTACCCTTGTTAAGTGTTTCTTGTATAGAATATGGTCAATTTTTGTAAAGATTTTAGTCAAGCAGTATGTAAGAAATGTTAAGTCCTTTGTACTGGAAACTTGCATTCTTCCAGTAAGGTAATATATTGTACTACGTTGCAAGCCCCTGGAGCAAATTTTTGATTAGTTTTTTGTGAACAAGAAACAATTGACAAGTGGCTCTATCCCATCTTCCCCCTTCCCCTGTCGCGATATAACGTTCGTGGTTGAAAACGACGTTAAACACCAAATAAAGAAAGATTTACTATTTCATTTTCATTCCAGTCATTTTGTTCTGTTAGCTGTTCTTGTAGTTGATTCATTTTCTGATTGCAGTTCATAAAAGTCAGTTTTGCAGGGGTGGGATTTCTTCCGTCCCTGACGGATTCCCGTCCCAGGAAAAATTTTGGATTTTTATTTATTTATTTATTTTTACCTTAGTAGGTAGTTTTTTACATGGGTAGCTCAGGTGGTAGAGCACTGGACTTGTGATCGAAAGGTCGCTGGTTCGAATCCGGGCCGGGACGGACACAGGTCAACCTTATGTGCAGACCCAGAGACGGTATCCATCTCCCTCCCCTGTGTCACCACAGTGGCACGTAAAAGACCTTGGTCATTCTGCCATAAGTGCAGATGACTGATAACACCTAAACACGCATACACTTGTGTATCTCATCTAAAGTCGGGTTAAAACCCGGGAACATGCCCCTAATGGCTTTGCCGTGAGGGCGTAAAACTTGAATTTCATGCGCACGATAAAGATCCCAGGGTCACAGCAAAAGCCTCAGGCCTTGGAAACACGAATACATGCATGCAAAAATATGAAGCCCGGGTGTCCGTTTGGCCAACAGCCAATAAAGTAACCATTTCAGCACTGACTCAAGAGACGACCCAACCCGGTCCCTAGCCCATTTTAGTTCTCCTCTAGCAGCCGGCAGCCAGCTGTCTACATCCCCCCGCCCCCCTGCATTTTGATTTTTGATTTTTCATACAAAGCCGGGTTTTCCCGTGTAACATGCCCCTAATGGCTTTGCCGTGAGAGCGTAAAACTTGATGCCACATTCTATGACGGCTTACTAGTGCCAAAACCTTGGGTTAACAGTGTTAATTACTAATTCTCATTTTCGGTCACAGTAGTCGGATTTTAAGAGTCTGTACTGAGAGGCTTCAACGTGCGGCAAACATCACTGTCACACAATTTCTGAAATATCTTTTAATAGAAGGCCTTATCGAGCAAGTTATCCGACGGGAAGATGCATATCACAGTTTTCTGCAATAGCGCTTTCCTTAAACGTTGTTTTGGGTATCTTAGAAAACAATAATCGACCCCGAAAACTTTCGAATCGAAGCTGTTCGTAGCAGACTGACTTTCCATCGGCTGTGGTCTCACACTTTCACAGATATCTTTCAATAAAATTCCTTATTCGACAAGTTGTCGGGCAGACAGCCGTACCTCATATTTGTTTCCACTACCACACTCATAAATTTGCTTTGTGGTGTATTAGTGAAGGAAAATCGATCCGAAAATGTTCGAACCGAGAGAGGAAATATGGCGGCCGGCCGGACATGTGCTAAAGGTCCGACCACTAGCAGACGGATCTCTTCGGTCGAGACTCACACTTTCACAAATATCTTTCGATAGAATTCGTTATTCAACAAGTTGTGTGACAGACAGTTGTATGTCACGGTTATCTACACATGCGCTCAGCTCTCATTGTTAATTTGCATCGGATTAAAGAACGATGGACCAGAAAAGTTTCTAATCGAAGGATGTTTCGCTCTGGCCGGCGTAACAGTCGCGCATGCGCATCGAGCACCCACAGTCACAAGGCACATGAAAATGAGTAATTAATGCGTGGAAATTACTAATTTTTAGTTTTGGCACAAGTAAGCCGTCAGGAAGCGAGCCAAAACTGAAAATTAGACATTAACACTTGAAAATTAGTTATTAACACGTGAAAATTAGTAATTAACACGTGAAAATTAGTAATTTTCACGTCATAATTGTAATTTTCTTGTGAAAATTAGTAACTTTCACGAGTTAATTACTAATTTTTAGTTTTGGCGCTAGTAAGCCCTCATAACATTTGCCAGGATGACATGACATAGCTGCTCCCTACATGTCACTCAATTTGGTCAATTTGGTAATGGTGAAAGGTAGTTGACCTGTACACAGAATGGAGTGTAAACAACAGCTGCCAGGGATTAACAAAAAAAAGCTAAAAATTCACTTTCAGCTGGTTAGTTACAAAAACCTTCAAGTTTACAAGATTTTTTACTTTTGTGCATCCCCAATTTTAAGATTTTGTTTAAGCTTATAGGAGCTTCTAAAAGCCCTTCTTCAAATGTGTTTACCACTTGTTTTTGTTGACATCCTAGCAAGAGTGATACAACCAAACATCTTCAAGTATAGAGGTTTTTGATTTTGTGCATTCTCTCCCCCCCCCTACCCCCTTCCCTCCCCCATTTGTTGTTGTTTTTGTTTGCTGTTATCAGTTTTAAAGCCAGCAGAGGCTCAAATAGCTCCCTCATGAAATGCTAAAATTAATTTTCAGCTGGTCAGTTACAAAAACCTTGAAGTTTACAAGATGTATATATTATGCATCTCCAAAAAGCTTGTTTGTTCTAAAATTTACAAGTCGGGAGAGGCCACCTAAACCCTCCCTAAAATGCTAAAAATCATTTTCGGCTGGGGGACGCTGCCCCCCTAGACCCCCCAGCAAGGGCGCTGCCCCTGCACCCCGCCGGAGCCTTAGCGGCCCCTGGACCCCGGCCTTCCAAAATGTTCAGTTCTGGCAACATTTTGGGCTCCCACCCATGGTTTTGTATCATGTGCATAGTTCTGGTTGATACCGCCTGTTCTTGTCAGTCAGAAATGTTGAGTGCCTAAGGGTGTGTATCTTGTTCTACAGGTGTCCTGATGAGCATGACAGGTGTGTGTGTATTCACCTGTACAGGGGGAGAAAAACTTCTGTTAGAAGCTCCTGATATTTTCGGAGCATGTGTTGACTAACCTTGCGTCATACTGAGACTGGCATTTGTCTGTATTCCCCACATGATATGAAAAGTCAGTGGTCACATATGCAGTCGCAAGGCTTGGATAGCAGAAGATCCAAGTAAGGAGCTTAGTAATAAGACTGCATTACAAGATGGAGTGAGTTTTAACCACATGCATTGTACAGTCCCCGGCGAAAGAAACGCAACTCATTCGCGCCCGCTGTTGCGAGTGATTTTTCGTCATTATCAAATTGTCGTAAAATATGAACCAGATAAGATAAATCAAAACGAAAAACAGATTCGTAGAGGATAATTTACTGGCTGTACGACAAGGGCATAGTATTTAATTGTTTTTATCGTTTACTTGTTCATAAATTGTGTTAAACAGGGTAGGGGTCAAGTGAATCGTGATTGCAGGCAAACGTGTCTCTTCAACATGCTGAGAAAATCGTAAAAATGCAAAAACATGTAAAGTGAAAGCACAATTGATACGTCTACTCGTCTCTCTCTCTCTCTCTCTCTCTCTCTCTCACTCTCCCCCTCCCTCCCTCCCTCTCTATCTCTTACTCGCTAATACCATAAATATTATATTTGTATTCTTAAACGGATTTTTGTTTTGATGTACAATTTTCATTCAATTTTCTTTTCATGTTTGCTTGCTTTTCATTTAAACTGTACAATAGCCGCCATTTATATGTATTTTTCTAGAAAACTGTAAACACCACTATAAGCATTATGCTTGTTGTTGTTTACTCTATATGCGTTTTTTTGTAAATAATGCACAAACGTTGAATAAAACAGTTTAAACCAAGTAAACAATAAAAACAATTAAATACTATGCACTTGTCGTACAGCCAGTAAATTATCCTCTACGAATCTGTTTTTCTTTTTGATTTATCTTATCTGGTTCATATTTTACGACAATTTGATAATGACGAAAAATCACTCGCAACAGCTGGCGCGAATGAGTTGCGTTTCTTTCGCCGGGGACTGTACAAGCATGCATGATACTGAAGTTTAAAGGCACAGTCCTTCCTATGCAAACCATTCAGCTGAGCTCGGATCTGCCCAGACTTTTACGTGTCCATTTGGACACATACCGAATTTGAACAGCCCAACTGCTTTTTGAGCAGAGTAGGAATTTGTTATGAATAAATTATAAATTTCATCAACTCTGCACAGGAAGCAGTCTTCTTCTTCTTCAGCGTTCCAGAATTGTCTGGTTACGTGTGAGCTCGTTTGCCCATTTGGGTTCCCCACACTATATTCTGAGAGCATAGTCAGCTTCACTCCGATTTCGTTGAGTAGGCATGCTGGGTATTTTCGTGTTTCCATAACCCACCGAACTCTGACATGGATTACAAGATCTTTTCCGTGCGCACTTGGTCTTGTGCTTGCGTGTACACACGAAGGGGGTTAAGTCACTAGCAGGTCTGCATATAAGTTGACCTGGGAGATCGGAAAAATCTCCACTCTTAACCCACCAGGCGGCAGCGACCGGGATTCGAACTCCCGACCTCTCGATTACGAGGCTGACGTCTTACCACCACGCCACTGCGCCCGTCGGGAAGCAGTCAAGATATTGACTTTTGATGAGTTTAAGTGGAATGACGGTCCTAGCCCATATAAGAGCCTGGGGAGATTTAAGAGAGTTAGAACCGTTTTCCTTGGAAGGTCTGTGCCTTTTAATGATAAAGAGGTTTGCATTCAGATATATATATATATATATCCTTTTTTAAATAAAGCTGATAAAAAATGATGATGCAGAAAGGAAACGACTGTGCATATTAAGTAAAAGTAACGCAATCGCTGATCACAAAAACAATGTGGAATTCAAATGCTATCCGCATTTTTGTGGCTTTTTAAAGCAGTGGAGAAAAACTTGCTGCAAGAAAAAGGCAAATTTTTTGGCTCCATTGTGAAGGTGAGACATTGTAAATTTGTATTATTTTATAGTTCATGTGACTTTACATTCTTGTTGCATTGCATAACATCATACATGTACATGACACAGATTTTCATGTTGACAGTTTCTTTGAATAAGATGATGCATTCTGAATGAACGATTTACTGTGTGTGTGTGTGTGTGTGTGTGTGTGTGTTGGCATTCACCAGATTCTTTGTTTTATTTGCACCTTTCTCTGCTACGAATATGCCTGAATATGATCAGCTTTACAAATATAGGAACCCGCCATCATAATAGAAAATCTTATTGTGAACACTTTTCTCTGAACATGTGAAACAAAGCACTTTATTGGTGTGTTAAACTTTGGTGGTACATGTATTTTTAACAAGTGGCTATCATTGTCATGATTTGTGGGAATTAAAATTATTTTGGGAAGTGGCAGGTGGGTGTCTCACTGACTCAGGATAGCATGGAATACATTTCATATCAGATTTTTAAAGTGTCACCTGAGAGGAAAATAACGTGCACACACAGACATAGCTAACAATACTCAGGTGCATTAGCAGGAGACCTCATGCATACAATTTAGCAAATCTCTACCACAAGGCCATTGTCTTGAAATTAAAATGCTTTGGTTTTCCTGTTTGTTGAGTAGTCTCAACTAGCATGGGCCCTGAATGTTGATAAGTGCTTTGACTGCATTGTTTGATAAACCCTTACTACTGGACACTCAGGTGTGGTCGAGTAGTTTACAAAAAAAATATGTACTGCATGACGCAAGGTAATATCAATCGATTGTATTTTATTTTAAAAAAATTCTTCAGCAAGTTATGTGAAAAGATAAGCTTGTCAAGTTCTGTTCTGTGATCATTATGACTTTGTGATTCAAAATAGATGAGTTATGCAGAGTGAAACACTACATGTAGTTGGTAGTTAGCACACACACACATAGCTTCACAAGTGTCAGGAGAGAGAGAGAGAGAGAGAGAGAGAGAGAGGTGAAACAAGACAATATGAAGCCAAACAAACTGACACTTTCACAAATAATTACAAAACTGTGGTTTTATTTCAACATACATGAAGTACACTGACAAACTCAGCGAATCCAAACGCCTGTTTAACTGTTATTACCTGCTGAATTAAACTGAACAGTTTTCTATCTCAAATCTGTGAAAGAAAATATAACTTGGTTAATTCCTCATTAAATCACTTGAAGGAAAATATAACTGGGTTACTTCCTCATTAAATCATTAAATGACATATCTGAAATGTTGACAGTAAAAATGATTCTTGTTTCATAATCTACATAAAAGAAACACGAAACGGCATTTCAACTTATTTCTAAAAAGTTAATGATGCAAAGAGGGACATTGAAATAAATTCACATTGAACATAAACCATGACATATATATTCTTTTTTCGTAATCTATCTGTTAAAACCACAGACAACATAAAAATTGAAGTACACAATAAGGGGATTAAAAACAACAAATGAGAGAAAGATCTGGTAAGGTCACACGCATCCCTGTGTCCACAAACGCCCAATCTCATGTGCACAGAAGAATGTGCACATGCGCTCACACACAAACACCCTTTATCTCACCAATCTTGCACGCGCATACACACACACCGCTCACACATGCTTTCTTGATTATCCTTTCATCGTATGCTAAGGCCAACAAAAAAAATTAGTCTGTTTTTGGTAACATAGGCAAAAAAAATAGGGTCGGTAGGTCGGGATTTTTTTCCCCCCCAAAAAACACATATTTCTAAGTTATTTTGCCAAAAAACAAAGACCTTTTTGGCTCACGTAAGTGTAGCCTATGCGATCGTAACTTTGTCTGTGTGTGCGTGCGTGCGTGCGTATGTGCGTGCGTGCGTGTGTATGTCTGTGGTAGAAACTCTAACATTTGAAGACGTCACATTACATTGACGTCACATTATGACGTAAGAGGGTTAGACGTCACGCGAAGGAAGTACTGAAAGTCTCGGTCATTATTATTTTGAGCGGGCCGAGACTAGTTGGCAGTCGTGTCCCTGTAAGTAGGCTACATGCAGACAGACAGATCTAGATCTAGTGTCTCACTTTCTTGCACAGTTTCACCTATGCTCTTTCTGTGTGTGTGTGTGTGTGTGTGTGTGTGTGTGTGTGTGTGTGTGTGTGTATGTGTGACGGAGTGATTGAGTTTGTGTTACTGTTTGTCGATTTCTTACGTGAGCCTTGATGGCTTCGCCTCTTGTTTGAATTTGTTTTAAATTTTATTATTTTTTTACCTTTTTTGGCTCACGAAGTGTAGCCTATGCGATCGTAACTTTGTCTGTCTGTGCGTGCGTGCGTATGTGCGTGCGTGCGTCTGTGGTAGAAACTTTAACATTTCGTCATTTGAAGACGTCACATTATGGCGTAAGAGGGTTAGACGTCACGCGAAGGAATGTCTCGGTCATTGTTATTTTGAGCGGGCCGAGACTATTTGGCAGTCGTGTCTGTAAGTAGGCTACATGCAGACAGACAGATCTAGATCTAGTGTCTCTCTTTCTTGCACAGTGTCACCAATGCTTACTGTGTGTGTGTGTGTATGTGTGACGGAGTGATTGAGTTTGTGTTACTGTTTGTCGATTTCTTACGTGAGCCTTGAAGGCTTCGCCTCTTGTTATGTTTATTTTTTACCTTTTTTCTTCTTCTCCCCAAATGCCAAAAAATAGGGTCGGTCGGGATACCGTAAACAGACTGTTTTTTTTGTGTGGCCTAATAGAAACTTACATTAGTTGTAGTCTTTACATAAAATACATACTGTTAGTGTTAGTGAGAGAAGATGATGTAAGTTCCATCAGAGTTCCGTCAATGGTACTGCGTACTGATCAGAAAGTTATTTTCTTCCTGTATACACACACGCATTGGCCCTCACTATCTCCATCAGATCATTCAAATATTGTGCAAATACTTGTTAACACGAACAGGGTATAAACAGACAAGACACACTTGGACCTCTACTTTCTTTCTGTTATTCTTTCATCCTTTCTTTCTGTTATTCTTTCACATACCTATCTGTGGGTGAACGCCTCTAAATCTAATACTCTTCAAACATTTAGGGGTATGAGCTTTAAGATTCTAAGATGATGGTTTACATCGCACCTTTTGCTGAGATTATAACAGGAATCTATCGAAATTTGAACTGTAACCAACTGAAGTGGTAACTGGTATACATTGTATATTCTGCATGAAAAGCATCAATTAACCATTAGATAATTATTCTTACAGGGATGCCATGAGTCAGAATGCATCCGCAGAAAGCACCTTGGCATAAATTCTTGATTGACATGCTGCAAAGCGGATGCTACAGAATCAGGTTATAACCTGACAATGGAATCGGTGTAATGTCTCAATTGTCTAATGCAGTCGCAGCTGCTTAAAGGAATCTTCTTCACAACTATTTAAAGTTTCGCCTGCATGCAGTGGGATCTTAAAACTCCCGAAAGCTGAAGACTAATTTACACTAAAATCACTTATAGGTAATATAGTACATGTACGGAGAAGCTATTCAGACATGTTCTATCATAAGCCTGGACAGGAGTGTCCCCTGATTGTCATACCATTGATTTTCCAATCCCTCTGATAAGTATTCAACCTCCACAGCTACAAAACCCAGTTTCTTGGTCTGTTTTTTTTATGGCCGTTGTGTTATCACTCAAGAAATGAAAAGTTAAAGGCATAAAGTGGGACTGACAACTTGCCTTTTAGATCACCCTGCATAATTGGCATGGGTGGGACATCTCACGGAAGAGTCTGGGAGACATGTAAGGGATTCATGGGACAGTGTCCAACCTAGTCCAAGACGGGGCTGGCAGGCCCTTTACAGCCTCCTTTCAAACTAACTTCACACAGAAATTCTTTCAAATTTACTTTCCTTGCACAGACATTTTGTACTTCGTTATAAAACTGCACTTGAAATCAACACTGAATGAGCACATTGCAACTTGAAATATTACCTCGCTTAAGAACCACTCCTTGTGAAATCTGTCTGGCTCACCGTCCCCGATCTGGCAAGGCTTTTACAATGGACCCTCCACTTGGTCACATACTTAAAATCTATACCCTGAATGCTTGTCGTGGTGAGTTGAATTTATTGTAATTAATTAATTTCTTAGAAAGCCACTAGTTGCATTTTCCAAATTAATTCATAACAGGGCAGGGATGTAGCTCAGTCGGTAGCGCACTGGATTTGTATCCAGTTGGCCGTTGTCAGCGTGAGTTCGCCCCCACGTTCGGCGAGAGATTTATTTCTCAGAGTCAACTTTGTGTGCAGACTCTCCTCGGTGTCCGAACACCCCCGTGTGTACACGCAAGCACAAGACCAAGTGCTCACGAAAAAATCCTGTAATCCATGTCAGAGTTCGGTGGGTTATAGAAACACGAAAATACCCAGCATGCTTCCTCCGAAAGCGGCGTATGGCTGCCTAAATGGCGGGGGTAAAAACGGTCATACACATAAAAGCCGTGGGAGTTTCAGCCCATGAACGAACAAACAAACAATTCATAACAAAATTCCCACCAAGCACAGGGAGCATCCCGGCTGTTCATTTTTGGTATGTGACCAATTGGAGGGATGATCTTATCCCATGTAAAATCCTAGCCAGATCTAAGACAGCAATCTCAACTGATTTCACCAGACGGAGTGTGCTTTTAAGAGTTAAAACAACAAGAAATGCAATATTTCAGTCCAAGTTCTACAGGAAAAGAATTATGGTTCATTTGAGAACGAAGACACTGTACGCAAATATCTGACAAAGAAAACTGCAAGGGCATGCCCAAGTTGCAGCTAACAGATTTCACAACCAAAATGTTGCCCTCACAGAACTTATCTGATGTGAAGAAAATTGTTTTCAGACAAGAAATGTCAAACTTAAATCATATTTTATTCAGAAAAGAGAGTTAGAAACAGTAATTAACGAACAATTTCAACAGAAAACACAACCGTGTCGTGGATAACGGTGAAGCTTGAACGTCTAGTCTCAAGATTACAGGTATGATTTTCCCATAGTCAACTGCATGATTTAGTTCTAATGATGCAATGATTGTGTTGAAGCTTGGGTTATGTCCTTAACCATGAACTCTATTTTAGAGAAAGCAAAAAGAAAGAAGAAAATTGCTAGCGGTTTTAACTTTTAAGTGACTCTGTGTCAAGCAAGAGAGGTGCAGAGCTAGCATTATAGCAATGGTTATTGGCATGAACTCGATGTACAATCTATATACACTTTTTGGAGGAAAAGTTTGAGTCCAGAGCTACCACTGAAATGGTCATAATGTTATTCAATGTTTGGTAAACATTTACCACTAATGCCATACAAGGAACTGTTTGCATCTAGCACCACACAAACCCTTTTATTTAGGAAATATGCATCACAGTTTTTCTTTTTTTCACCATTTCTTTCATACTTTAATGTCTTGTACTACTTGTAGGTGCATGGAGTGACAGTTGAGTTGGATACTCGCTACATACGCCTGAGTCTATCGTACGGTTGCCTGTCTTACACTTCAGAAAAGAAGTCCCAAAAACCAGAGTAAAATGTCTCGCGGACAATTCTCTGAAAAAATTGCTCCACCATATCCATGGCTGTTTTTGATGTTAAAAGTATGTATTTCCATGAATAAGCTTATACATAATCTCTTTTCCACTGCTGTTTTTGACTTAAAAAGTATATATCTCCAGAAACGCAATCTGTACAATATGCTGGACAAAAATGCAGCCAGTTGGCAATCTCTTTCTCAGACTAACATACACACACACAAAGCAAGCAAGTTTTGTGGACTAGAATACAATGTTTTGAAAGCACTCCATCGACAAGCAGAAACGTTGATGTAAGCTACAGGAATACAGTGGAACCACCCTTTAAGACCTCCCAATTTAAGACTCCCTCCTTTTTAGGACCTTGTTTTGTCAAGACTTTTTCTCGAGACTTTCTGTTCTTAACCTATGTAAAATTACCCCAGTTTTAAGACTCCGTCCTTTCCAACACTCGATTTTCAAAGATTTTTGGAGGTCTTAAAAGGGGGGTTCCACTGTACAGGAGAAAGGGTGCTAGCACTACATCAGTAACCACATTCATTCTCTGAAGAGATCCACAAAAAAAGAAAATAAGGGAAACACTACTTGATAATCAAAAACAAATGATGCAGCATCCTTCTCCCGCAAGGTCAATTAATTTTTCACCCAAATCACAGTCAAGTTGCCGTGCAGTTTTGTATCTCTCATCCACTCAGTGATCCTCAGTGATCAATACCTACGATTTCAACAATTTGGCAGCAATGCATGAAAGATTCAGAAGCCTAGCTTGTCCTTCTGATAACCCCTTTAGCAACTGAAACAGTCTGGCGTAGTTTAGTGTCAAGGTCTGAAGTAAAATCTCAATAAGTGAGAAGTTTTCAGTTAAGCACTGCCATATGTAGCAGGACTATAAAACTAAATGAGCTAACCTTGTGCAGAACTGGTACACAACCTATTCTCTTACTTTCAATACCGCGCTTTGAGCTTGTGTTAAACTGCACGCCTCCAAACAAGGAAGAATGTTTCAATATCGCACAGCAATGCACTTGGTCGTTAAATAGTGACCCTACTATACGTTACAACAAGTGAACATCCGAGGTTAACACCTAGCGACTTTACAATTTTTGCTACGGGTTAAAACTTCTTGGCTTATTACGATACACCATGTTCCTGAAACACTAAGTGTGGAATCACAGGCATAAGTGAAAAAGAAAATAGCGGGCAACATAAAAAGAACGCGCCCGCAGAAACCAATCCAGGCACTAAAAGTATGGTTAACAAGCATCAATTTCATTCGTTTCAAAACAATTTTAATTTGTGGCTCATGTAATAGCTTCCTCATACACATTACTGTTTTACTTCACAAACCACTGAGTACATATTTCTTCCCTGTTAGCAGCATACTAATCTTGTTAGGATGTTCCAGACGAAGAAACATTAATGCCGTTACAGCAACACAGAATGAAAATAGCTACCCTAATTCTAAAACAAACAAAACTAAAACCAATAAAATGTCTGAAAAAAAGCACCCTATATTAGAAAACCGATGTGTTTTGAATACTCATGCACTAACTATCTTAAATTACCAAAATAGATGTACAAGTACACACACTCTTCCATAACGATGACAAAAACCTGCTAGAAATAACCTGAATTGGTCATGCAAATATCCCCCAAAACGCATCCAACAAAATAACACATCTGACAATGTTTGAACCGACAAAACATCTCATAGATCAAGCTGAGTGTAAAAAAGTTTTTTTTAGCCCGTTTTTATTTCAAATTCATATTTCTACTCAGGAAATAATGCTTCAATATAAGCTAACAAAAGAGAGGAAGATATAACATCACCTAGACACGATTTAACACATTCATCCAGATTTACTGCCATTACACCTATATTAAATCACTGCTGGAAAGTTTGGAAGTTTTAAAAACAAATAATGGCAGAACAGAGACTGTGAACAACCTTTTTTCTTATTCCTGGGATTTGAAAAGCTCTCCTTCTTCTTGTGTGTGTATTAAACATTTGTTCTTCCACAGAAGTTTCTGATGAACTTTAGTGCTCAATCATCCAGTGTACCTTACCAAGACATAAGACATATTAATGTACATGTACACCTACAATATGCAAAGAGATTTTAAGTAGGCTCGAGCACAGTATTTGACACCTTACACATTGTGACACAGTCTTCAAGTAACAACAATGTACAATTATTTATATCATGACACGCACAGCACTCACATTCACATTCAACTTGGTCAAATTTAAATGTCCATGACAAAAAAATCCAAATAATATTCAAACTGTACAGAGAGAGAGAGAGAGAGAGAGAGAGAGAGAGAGAGAGAGAGAGAGAGAGAGAGAGAGAGAGAGAGAGAGAGAGAGAGAGAGAGAGAGAGAGAGACAGAGAGAGAGAGAGAGAGACAGAGGAGACAGAGAGAGAGAGAGAGAGGAAGAAGAGAGAGAGAGAGAGAGAGAGAGAGAGAGAGAGCGAGAGATATGCTCAGAGATAGAGAGATGGGCTCAGAGAGAGAGAGAGTCCTTCAATTGTATTACACTCGTCACAGGTAAAAGTTGCATACAAGAAAGAACACTTGTTGAATGAGAAATTTGACTATAGAAGGAAAAAAGGTCAACACTTTCACCATGCCTTCATACAGTCTCTTTCCTTCTGCTCACTTCAGTCTTCCTTCAATGCTTGAGAGTGCAAATTATTCTTCCCCCAAAGCTGGTTGTAGCACAATTATGCTCACTGCAACGACTCAAAGAGTGACAAGAGTTCTGCGCAAGCGGCTGCTCACAGTGAAAATCCATCAGATCACAAGGCAGATCTTGAAAGAAATCAAAAATCTTCATGTCTGGAGATCGAGGACGATGACACCGTGGGATCCTCAATCACAAATAATGAAATATTCTAAGAAAAAAATAAGTAGAGAGAAACACGTCACTGTGCAAGGTTGATTGAGAGAAGAAAACAGTCCTGATCGCTGATTCTGGGTGGTTAAGATATTGTGCTAGCTGTCTGTTGCACAACTACTCTCATCTAAGTACCGATGTATTTTGACTCCGCTGTGAGCTGAGTGCAAACACAGAAGAACTACCATCTATGTGCATCATAACAGGAAGAAATTTAGAGCGAAAGAAAGAGAGAGAGGGTGAGAATTAGTGAGAGAGAGAATTAGAGAGAGAGAGAGAGAGAGAGAGTTGCTGATCACTGTGATGTAAGTTTCCCAGGGCAGCACCATGTCATCCCACACCAGTTCTGTTCTTCCAAGGCCACCCGGAGGCCTGAGTTTTGTGAGCCAAACATATGTACACATCCTGGTCACCAGCAGATGCCATGCCACATGGCGCCCTGTGGAACCGCAGCCTTCTTCCCCTCCCCCACTAGAGCACAACACAACAGTTGTTGCAGCCCGTCTCTCCGCTCTTGTCCTTCTTCAGCTGACCTGGGGAAAAAGAGAAAAGAAAAGTAAAATCATATCTGAAAGAGCAAACATCATCAATCTGTATACATTGTATACATAAGGAGTGAACATCTTTACCAAGATGTTGTTCATGTACAGGAATTTTACCTTTTGCTTGAATATTACGTCAGGCTTGCCAAGTTTGTCCCATAAAATGCTGCAGGTAAGCATTTTGAAGTCCATTCTAATGCGACTTTGTGTTTGCTGATACATTGACAACAGTTTCTTGATCAGAAAACACCTTTTTCACAAACCATATGAAATGTTTGGTCAACTATCAGAGGGTTGGTATGGCAACGCAAGTAAGAATTTACCCGATGCTCCCCAGCATGTCGTAAGAGGCGACGAACGGATTCTGTTTCTCCTTTTACCCTTGTTAAGTGTTTCTTGTATAGAATATAGTCAATTTTTGTAAAGATTTTGGTCAAGCAGTATGTAAGAAATGTTAAGTCCTTTGTACTGGAAACTTGCATTCTCCCAGTAAGGTCATATATTGTACTACGTTGCAAGCCCCTGGAGAAAATTTTTGATTGGTGCTTTTGTGAACAAGAAACAATTGACAAGTGGCTCTATCCCATCTCCCCCCTTTCCCCGTCGCGATATAACCTTCGTGGTTGAAAACGACGTTAAACACCAAATAAAGAAAAGAAAGTGCTGTTCAGAGGTCAGGAGTTTGAATTTCATACATTCTTCAGAAATCGTACAAAGATGTGACATGGCAATAAGTGTGCCAAAATGAGGCAGTGCAGAGTTTGGTTGATCATTCTCTTCAATTCACGTACGTCTTGAATGAAATCTATGCTGTATATCACTTTCAATATTGAAAGTCTGAAATAAAGAATGACTATTTCAAAGCTGAAAATTATCGTTTCTGGTCTCTGCAGACCAGGTCTAAACTTGATCATTCTAATAGTAGTACATGTAGAAAGAATGACATGAACATATTTCGGTTTTGGCAAGTGTGGGCTGTGAAGTATGAACCAGCTACTGGAAACTTAGTTGAACAATATATACACTCTATCAATTACTACAGACAATGCCAACCTGTCTACCAGTAGTTTTCTTTATTTTTAGAAAACATTTGTATCAAAGTTTTTAAAACAGGATATTTCACAAAAGTTTAACCAACACAAAGCAACACGTAATAGGCCTTGCTGTAGTATTTTTTGTAACAGGAAATGATTTGCAAGCAAGTTAATGTAATTCCTTCACATAGAATTTCAACCCACTGGACAAACACAGGAAATTGACAGCCCACTCAATTTAAGTGTTAGACTTTTTTTGAATAACCAGGATACACTGCGTCAGGTTAAACTGATTGGACCACTTGAATGTAACTGAGTGACTGTTCAAAATAGCAAACACATAATGACTGGTCTTCATTAAATACAAACTACAGTATTACAGGCCTGAAAGTGGCGAGTATTTTAGTAGAAATCTGAAAATGGTGAGTAGAATTGTTCATCAACTCGCCAAAGGTGAGTAAAGTTGCTGAAACACTGAATTGAAATGGTTGGTTTGGCGAGTAAAATTTGCTCTCTGGCTAGTAAATTATGAGAAGTACATGTTCTAGCCAAAGGCGAGTGCCCCATTTTGTGGACTTTCAGCGCTGTATTATCATGCAAACAGATTTAAAATACATACACACGCACACTTGCACACACACACACTGAGGAGCAGCCTTACGAACTGAGGTTATCAAGAACCGTAATCCAAATAATAAACATATCACTAAAACAGGGAACAAAAATAAGCCTTGAGATCAAGTGATCAAACAGAAGCTCAGTTTCAAAACCAACAACTTTTTTTAAAAAACAAACCCAGATTTAACTCAAACTCATATATGGGGCCAAAAGCTCGTACTTCATCTGCCAAAAAATACAATCATCATAAAAATGATTATGTTGAGTGACAAAAACATAATCATCATAAAATATATTACCTTGATTGTTTGGTTCTGGCAAGTTTTCACGTGATACTAAATGCATTACTGTCGTCTTTCCTGTTGGCAATTGCAATGCTGGAAATAACAAAGAAAAACAGAAAAGAGTATTAGACAACAGTGATAACAACTCAAACTCAAGTATGCACAACAGTATGTGTACATTCAAGACAAACCCGTTGTGTAAATGTACTTCCATATATAATTCAGAAGAGGGTAAGACTGAAGACTGGAACCTGTATTCAGCTACTAAATGTTGTCATTGTTTTTCAGGGTGAAAGTTATAAATATATATATATGTCTAAGAAAATATAACATTATCAAGATTACACGCAATCTCCCAGCCTTTTTTTTGTTACCACAGCCATGCAGAAATCAACTCTATCAAACCTTACCCTGCAATTTCAATTTTGTCCTCCCCACAAACACTCACACAGCGCATGAAAACTTAAACTTCCTAATTTATGTCACAGCCACCCATCCTCACCCCCCAAGAAAAGTTCAGATATCTCCTGTTACACAGCTCAGGGATTACAAAGCCTAGCAATCATGTAGGGCACATAGACAGTACTAACTGTCCTGATACAGCCAAGCCTGCCAAAAGATTACTATAATTTGAAGTCTTTAAGTCTGTCTCACAATATTGATCCCTTTGCACTGACACTGAACAAAGCTCTGTAGCCGGTAAAAAGCCTTTAAAATCTGGACATCAACCGGCTAAGCCAGGGAGCGTTGCCCTGGACACCACTCCTGTTCATAAAAGCAACCCCATTCTTACCACAGAAAGGAAATTCTACACTGATTGTAAAACTTTTTCAGCAAGCAGTGTTATCAGCTAAGGTTCTGCATGCCCACACAATAAAACTGAAAAAATGGTAGGTTATCTGGTTCTCTTGAAACCAGTAACAATTGCAAGATGCTGTCTGCAGAAGTAAAGGTTTGGAAATGGTGGCATAGCACATGTTACGTATCATAGATTTGTGTAAAATGTTGTGTGCGGGCACAATTATCTAGCTGCAAGCTTGTTAGTGCATTTTGTAGGTGATCAGACCTGAGCACACTCAAAACGCTCATCAGTAGTAAACAAACCAAATTTCAGTAGTTGTTTTTAAAATGTTTCAGTAGTAAGCTGTAACGACAGTTCAAGACATAATTCTGCTCTGCCGTTTTCTTCTTCTTTGGTAACAGAGCTGGTGTCTCCTCTTCACTATCTGAATCTCACACTCTTTTTTTTCACTTCAATCACAAGTTGCCACGCAGACGCTGGACGAACAAAAGTCTAAGAACAAAGACTCAATGCTGAGAACACGCGCGCTTCCGGTAAATCGGAAAACGTCTTTTCAGCGCAACGGCCAACTAATTGGTGAAAACATCTTAAAACAGAAAAAAACTTTTTTGGGGGTGAGGAGAGTAAATCATCGGAATTTCGGAATTTTAATTAAAAATCCGTAGCACCAGCACCGTATTCTGCATATAAAAATCGGAGAAATTACGGAGAAACCGTAGATGTGCACAGGTCTGGGTGATCCTTTATCAGCAACATTCTAAACAGCATAAACAGAGACAAGCCTAACAAGTCGCGTAAGGCGAAATTACTACATTTAGTCAAGCTGTGGAACTCACAGAATGAAACTGAACGTAGTCCGCCGCTAGTGCAAAAGGCAGTGAAAGTGACGAGCCTGTTTGGCGCGGTAGCGATTGCGCCGTGCTTCATAGCACGCTTTACTGTACCTCTCTTCGTTTTAACTTTCTGAGCGTGTTTTTAATCCAAACATATCATATCTATATGTTTGTGGAATCAGGAACCGACAAGGAATAAGATGAAATAGTTTTTAAAACAATTTCGGAAATTTAATTTTGATCATAATTTTTATATTTTTAATTTTCAGAGCTTGTTTTTAATCCAAATATAACATGTATATGTTTTTGGAATCAGAAAATGACGAAAAATAAGATGAAATTGTTTTTGGATCGTTTAATAAAAAAATAATTTTAATTACAAGTTTCCGATTTTTAATGACCAAACTCACTCATTAGTTTTTAAGCCACCAAGCTGAAATGCAATACCAAACCCCGGCCTTCGTCGAAGATTGCTTTGCCAAAATTTCAATCAATTTAATGGAAAAATGAGGGTGTGACAGTGCCGCCTCAACTTTTACAAAACGAAAAAAACGTCCGGGGATATCATACCCAGGAACTCTCATGTCAAATTTCATCAAGATCGGCCCAGTAGTTTAGTCTGAATCGCTCTACACAGACAGACAGACAGACAGACAGACAGACAGACAGACAGACACATACACCACGACCCTCGTCTCGATTCCCCCCTCTATGTTAAAACATTTAGTCAAAACTTGACTAAATGTAAAAACAAGAGAGAAACAAACTGATGGCAAACAGACAACCCATTTCCAAAACATGTGCACAAGTACATAACAATAACAAACTACAGTAATCAATTTGAAGTGTGGGATTTTATATTGATGAAAGAAACAAGAAAGCAAATGCTTATACGACTGACCTTAGTCATACTTATATGTGCAGTGGAACCCCCCTTTTAAGACCCCCCAATTTAAGACTTCCTCCCCTTTAAGACCCTGTTTTCTCAGACTTTCTGTTCATAACCTCTGTAAATTTACCCCCATTTTAAGACTCCCTCCTTTTTAAGACCTGATTTTCTCAGACTTTTGGAGGTCTTAAATCGGGGGTTCCACTGTACTACAAACCAGAAACAAATCCTCAGCTGCTCTACCTCTTTGAATACCCTAGAACTGGTATGTTCCAACTTACTGGCCCCACTGTGACCTTCAAATTTGACCAGAATCAACCAGACCTGGATCATGTCTAAGGAACATCAAACCCTGGAAGTGTGTGACTTTAAAAAGATCTTGCTTCAAAAGCGTTAAAAAAATTCTCCTTATTTTTCTACCAGCACTAAACCCCTTTATGACCTTGAAATTTGATAAGGGTTTAAAAGGCTCAGTCAAGTCTGGAGGTCATCAAACACTAAAAGTGTGAACAGTTTCAAAGATCTAGCTTCAAAAACATTGTAGAAGACAAGTTTTCCATGGTTAATTTTCAACTGTTTTACCCAAACATGACCCCGCTGTGACCTTGAAATTTGATGAGGATCAACCAAACTTTGATCATGTTTGACAGTAATCAACCCTGGAAGTTTCAAAGATATTTCTTCAAAAACGTTTGAGAAAATGGTCAATTTTTTTAAAAAAACTTTTAACCCTGAACATGACTCTGCTGTGACCTTGAAATTTGACAAGGGTACACAAAACTTTGGTCTGGTTTGAAGATTAGCTTGACAAATATTTAAGAAAACCGCAATATCAAGTTTTTTTGGTCTTACTCTTACACAGCAGGATGGCCGTCCAGCCTCACAATTATCATTGCTAAGATCCCCCTGGTTACTTGTGAGAGTTAAAAATCATGTGGACAAAACATTTAGACCCTAAAACCACATATTAGATCTATACATGTACATGTACATGTATGTACCGTCCAGCCATCTACGCACACACACACACAATTCACATGCATGTGCACACCCACATCCTGACGCACAATCATCAACGAGGTAAGGCTAAGGCTAGGAGCTACCATGAAAATACACCGTTTTTCTCTTCAAGTCATTTGACCACAACATTCTTGAAACAGAACTGTTTGTGTTGAAATTTAGTGTGCATTTGATTCGATGTATGTAGAATGCATGTAACAGAAACATTACTAAGTTCTGTTTCAAGAATGTTGTGGTCAAATGACTTGAAAGTTGAAGAGAAAAACGGCGTGTTTTCATGGTAGCGATCCTAGCCTTAAAACATCAGCATGTCTACCTGCTAAGGTGACATTCCCGTGCAAGAAGCGGCCCTGGTAGATAAGACGCAGTATGTTGGTGGCAGGCAGCTGCTCATCAGCCCATTCTGCGCATGAAAAAGGTTTGACACACTGAACATATTTCCCCAGAAAATGAACCTTACTGTGAAAAATCCCTTCATTCCTCTATCAAGGAATATGAATTTGATTTATTCATTAAACACAAAGACACACACACACACACATCTACTACCTCTATTGCTAGGAAGCAAACCATAAAATGGTGTTTGATTACTCAATTTGACCAAACAGTGGGAAGAAGGTACATGTATAGTGACGTTGCATTTCAAAACAGATTAATGAACTAAAAACAATTCTCTGGACGAGAAAACTTGAAAGGTTACTTTTAACTGGCTTACTTCACAGGTAAAACATCTTCTTACAAAATACAGACAAAGCTTTCAATAAAACCCCAAAGCATGTTTTCAACAGAAGACAAAACCTTAAAAGCTGCATAGGATAAGGAAACCATCCTTATCATTTCGTGTTAATTTAATCCCCTGGCTGCTGATCAGACATTGTAAACCTGTCTTTAGGGCTCACTCAAAACAGAGACTAACAAGTACAGAAATCCTTATCCAAAAGTTTTAACAACATCTCAACACTTTTTAATTAACTCAATCAAAAGGGGGAAATAAATAACCATTAAAGCATGGTCCTTTTCCTCTTTTTTTTATGACTGGCTTCCTTCAGCAAAATTTCTTTATTCATCATCAGACTTTGCTGAGGGAGTTTTACAAAAGAATTTTGAACACTGTACAATGCAAACTCTCTCGAAAAATTAAAACACTGTGAATCCCCCACCTTCTGGCCAGTGGCTGTAGACATGGTCTGTGATTTCTGCTGCTGAATCGCTCGGGCTAAAGAGAAACTCGTGAGTCTTCCCGCTCACCAGAATCAACCTCAAATTGATCTGAAAAAATAAATGCAGTGTTCAAGGTGGTGGTACAAAATAGTAGTGAACGTTGAAGGGAAAAGTATTACCGTAGCTGAGTCAAACTAAAAACGTCCAATAAAAAATGAAAAACAAAAGAAGTGAACAAGATATATGTGCATATCCCCTGGCTTAGTAGTAAACAACAGAAAGGGCAATTATGAGAAGCTGGAGTGTGGTAAACTATGACACTGAGTGACAGCGACAGAACAAATTAGGAGAAGAGACAGTGAAAGAGGAGAGGACAAAAAGTTAAAAGAAAAAATCTTCAGCTTGAAAAAGAAGCCATGCAGCCATGTTCAGTTGAGAGCAGAAAATAGATCATTACTGTCACAACCTCACAGTAAATGCCAACTGCCGTTTAAAAGTAAAGAGATCGAAAAAGAAAAGAGCAACAAACTACAATTACAAAACAAGCAAAGATCAGCCTTGACAGTTTACCGGTTATATATATTCAGTCACATAACATCTGACAATATCTCCTAGTCACCATTCCACCGCCTTACACTGACAGAAGAATTTATATTCACATTAATCTCCCCTTCAGCAAGAACCTTGATTTTTTTTTCTAGTTGAGCTGGGGTCATTTCATTATCAAATGCATTGAACTTTCAAAGAAGCAAATAACACTCCATTATATCTATAAACAACATGATTTCATATATATAATGGGAACACACACAAACACCACAAACTGTCAGGACAATTTTGTCATCAGTGTGTGTTGTTACATCCAATGCTTTTGTTTTTATAAAATGTCAAATTGTCAGTGTTAGTTCTGAAAGCTCTCCTGAAAAAACCCCAGTGTGACTGTTCTTTTCAACCCCAACAGCTGCTGCTGGCTCTTGCAAATAGTGTTGGTAACATTATACAGCGTGTTGTATGACCAATGCCTGTCGTATGACCAATTGTATGTGGGGTCCAATTCTAGCTTGCACAATCTTGCTGTTGTTGTTGTGTGCTGCTGCTATTAATGTAACGAATAATTATTTCTGAGAGATAGAACAACAGTCGCCAGCCCTTCATTTTTGTTTTCAAATGCAAATGTCCTTTCATCTCATTAGGCGCTTTCTTTTTAAACGCAAAAAAAGCCTGCACGTGCAATTACTACTGTAACATAAAAAATGGCTTTTGTTAGGCTTGCACGAATAAAATTATTTGTATTTTAATGACGGCTAATGCAAGATGTGTGTGCATGTGAAACAGACCTTTTGAGCCCAAAAGATATATTCATATAAACAAAGTCTTTTTTAAACTGCTCAAAAGATAGAAACTGTTAATAAATCAGCTTTTAAGAACTGCCTTAGTATAAAATGACAATTTAAAGACCTTCACAGCAGAAAAAGTCTTATGGGAGCTTGTATTTCATTTTTACAGTACAACCAGATGGTATTCATTCATGAAAAAGTGGGAGGTATCAATGTAG